>NW_010536041.1:3863-4280 GCF_000687285.1 Phaethon lepturus
TCCCTCGGGCTCGCATTGCCCCGCAGGACCCCGGAGCCGAGGGGGCTGCTCGGCCCGGCCGCTGCCCCGTCCCCGGGTGTGAACACGGGAGCTGGGTGGGAAGCCTGCGGGAGCGACCCCGGAGCAAAGCCCCTGGGTTGAACCCGATGCTCTGGCATCCTCTCAGCCAGCCCAGGCAGGTGCCCGGCAGAGACCCCGAGCTCCTGCCCGCGCTGACCCGCCCTCTCCTGCCCTATAGCCCCTCACCCCAAACCTCCTCCCGTTGGTGCACGGGCCCACGGACTGTGGGCCTACAGCCGAGCCCAGCCTCATGCGCTGGGATACAGCAACCGCAACCATGCAACACTTTGCCGAAAAAGTAGGGGGGGAAAAAAAAGGTGGGAAGCGGCAGGCGGCCTGACCCAAACCCACTGGAGT
>NW_010536041.1:4311-5807 GCF_000687285.1 Phaethon lepturus
ACACCACTGGCATTTTGGGGCGCTTCCCACCATCACGTGGAGGCCCATGCCAAGGGACGAAGCAGGACCACAGGAAGACAAATCCACGACAGCAAAGTTCCCACGTTTCTTTTCTCCTGACCTTGGCAGAGCCACAGTCTAGCTACAGATCACGGCACCGAGGAGCACAATACCAAATGCCCTTTTCAATTCAAGGCAGACAAAACACAATTTCCTCCCATCTGGGGCTCTGCCGCTGCCATCTGCTTGCCAGGGCGCAGCAGGAACCTGGGCATCCCATGCTGCGGCAGTGCCCCAGAGCACCAGAGCGATGCCCGGTGTGGGCCAGCGCTGCCGAGCAGCTCAGCTCCCCTGGGATCCCTCACAGCCCTGGGATGTGACAGTTCCCATTGCTACATGGGCCATCAAAACAGCTCTACAAAAATAGAAGCAAAGGACACAACTGTCACACTGGAGCCCAGACACCAGCAACCAGCCCCTGGGCTCCAGCTGTCTTTCCCCACCACACTGCCATCAAATTTATAAATACAAACAAAGGTTGCATTAAAAAGGGCTGATGTGAAAATGAATGCATTGCTGTTCCTGCATTTTAAAAACAACAACCACAGCTTAATTTCGCTGATGCTACTCACGTGGATGCAAGCTCATGCAAAGCAATTCAATAGAAACAGGCTCAAGTTACACGAGTTCCAGCCGGATTTTCACACTAACAGTTTATGAACACAAGCATCTGCCTTCATCTTGCTGCTTCTTTACTCCCTTACCAACTCCTTCGCTGTTTGCTAAAAATATCAGTGCTATGGAATGCTCTTATCAGGTGTTTGTCAGGCCTTGGCTCCCTGACTGTAGTCAGGACTGGGTGATACTGGAAAATCCAGACAGCACCTCAGCCCCATAACCTGGAGTGCTGGCAGGTATGGGGGGCAGCTGAGGAGCAAGGACAGCAGCCGGCACAGGACAGCGGGGCAAGGGAAATGATAAAGTGGGGGGAACAAAACAAAGTCTGCTCAAGGTGGAGCAACAGGTGGGAAGGAGAGGCAGCAAAGTCCAATGGGGCAGAAAGGAGTGGCTCCAACGCACACAGTGAGCAACGGGATGGCTCTCCTGCCCGGGAACACCTCTAATTTATGTTTAGGAGACGACTGCAAGGAAATAAAGGCAGGGCTGAGCAGCCACGAAGGGGAGAGGGCGCTTGTTTTTCCCTGTCTGAACCCAGTGTTTGCAAAGGGAGCGATGTTTGTAGGCATTTAGAAGAGCAGCAGCCTGGCTCCAGGTCAGCCACTCCGTAAAGCCTGGCAGAGGCTCCAGGGCCAGCGCAGCGCTCAGGCCATCCCTGCCTTGCAGAGTGGTTCGCTTACAGACAGTGTTTCTATGTCCCAGAAGGTGTTTTGGCCGATTTGCAGGTAAGGGGCACACAAGTTCTCCTTGTGACCGCAGCCATCATGCTGTCCCTTTTCTCCGCAGCCCCCAAGCCGGCGACGAGGAGTTGCTCCCCC
>NW_010536042.1:0-336 GCF_000687285.1 Phaethon lepturus
TGGCACAGGGAAAACAATCTGATAAAAGTCAGATTAGGCAAATAATCCGATTTGGCACCAAGAACCGCCCTGCAGGCGCTGGGTCAGGGTAGAAGGGGTACGGACAGGGAAGGCCCCGGCCGAGGGCGCCCGGGGACCCACACCACGCTCAGCTTAACGCCCGGGGTCCGTTATTCCCCGTCGTGGTCGGCTGCAGAGGATTTAGTTTGCGTTGCCGTGCCCTCCTCCGTGCATCCCCACTGGATTTACAACGCCCTGCTTCCGCTTTCGGATAATGGGAACCGGTTCGAGCTCGTTACGGCGAACGAAGGGGAAAAATACGTCTCATCGGACCCG
>NW_010536042.1:466-14464 GCF_000687285.1 Phaethon lepturus
CTCAACTTCTGCCTTGGTGTCCCCGGGACGCGGGCCGGGATTCTCCCGCCCGCACAAGCACGCAGCAGCGAGCGCGGGTGCGATCCCAAGCTCGCAGCGGAGGGGGAAGCGGGGCTGGATGTGCGGGCGGGGGCGAGCTCGGCCGCTCTGCCTCGCCAAAGAGCGCGGGCTTTGAGAACGAAGGGGTTGGTGTAGCCTTTAACCTCTTCAAACACCGCGCGCCGGCGAAAGCGGCGCGAGGATGAAGAAGGCGCGGGCGAGCAAAGCCCCGAGGCGGCAGAGTCGGGCTCGGACTCCCGTGGGAGGTTATTTACCCGCTCACAACAGCCCTACGCTGCCACGGCTGACTACGCACCGACCAGAAAACTGCTGCTCTGGGCTTAAAAAGGCTCCAAACCCTTTCTGTGGAAAAGCAGAGGTCGCACCGGGTTTAAATTCTTTCTGAATGCTGGGCGGAGATCAAATTCTCCTCGTCTTTGTTCAGACCCCTTACGCGAGTACTTCTAAAAATAAAATTAAACGTGTGATTCCCCCCTCCCTGCAAGGCGAAGCAGCAAGAACACTGTCAGCTTTATTTGTTGCCACCCTATAAACCAAACCCAGTTACCGTGAGCGCCACGGTCTTTTTTGAATTTTTTCTCCTCTTCTGAAGGGGAAGTTTGTTTCCCAGCTGAAGGGACTTTTTGGCAAAACCGACCCTTTTCAGGAGAAGGATGGAAATAACGGAGAATCGCAGTGCTGTCGAAGGCACAACACAGCGTTTATATACACTACAGCTGCCGAGCTCTTCACATTTACAAATAATAAGCACAAATTTGGGGCAAAAACGTAAAAGCCAAAGTTGACAGTGTCCCTTTACATCTGCAAACGCCTCTGGGGATGAGAAGAATCTGCCTGGATTTACTTTAACACTGTCTCGAGCCCTCCAACATAGATTTTTAGTTCAAACAGACCCAAATTGTCAATATTCTGGGGAACAAAAGAAAATAACTTGAACGCACGCTCAAAGTCAGCGAGGAAATGCTGAAGTAATCAATAACCAGGAACTGAGTCTCTCCAGACATTCTTTCATAAAAATAATTATTAAAGCCTTCTTCAAGACATCATTTGGAAAAAGATAAAAAAGTCTTATTTATAAATATAGCTACACGGGTTATAAATAAATGCACTTAAGATTCTCAAAACCCAGCAAGTCTTAAGCAGCCTTTACAATAAGAGCCACATAAACCTTCCTCCCCTACCACTCGTTAGCGAGCCCGACCGGTGAAACGCTGCCAAATGTTGCCAAAGACGGGATTTCGGCAGATCCCACCTTCCTTTCAGGCCCGACCTCCAGGAACTGGCCGACGTGAGGATGAAAAGCAGTTTCCTCCTGGGGTGAGATATTCCTGCAGAGCTGTGACCGTACGTTCATACCTTTACGAACTCGTTAGTCCATATTACGTCTCTGACGTCATGATACGGGCTGATCTATCGGCAAAGAAACGTTAACAAAGGCAGCACCTGAACCAACAGAAAGCCACGTTATCCGGCCACACATGGAAATAACAGGAACAAATGCAATGCAAGGACCATGACATTGAATTATTACTTTGAATACTGCCAACGGTTACAAAACTAGGACACAAAAACCCCAGCAACCCCCAAAGCAATAACCTATGGGCCAAAAGAGCTACGAATTTTTGTCTTGCGAGCAGCTCTCAGAGAGCAGGCCAGCTGCTAGGGCCTCGGAGCTGCCAGCCACTCCTCGCCCTCCGCAAGCTTTTGCGACCGACACCACAGGCCCCGGCGCTCCCAGCCACTCCTCGCCCTCAGAACGTTTTTGCGACCGACAGCACAGCTTGCGCGACGGCGTTTTTCTAAACTTCACTTGATAATCTTTCATTAGCAAGCTCCACGCGATTACTCGGGGTGCTTCCAACCACTTCCCTGCCGTCTTGAAACCCATGATCCGTCGTACTAAACAGGTCCCTGCACTAAACAGGCCTGCAAAGAGTAAAAACCAAACAAACATAGGAACGTTTCAGTAAGATCAGCTGCTTGTTAAAAAAGGTTTTAGCATCTTTAAAAATAAAAACTGTTTAGTAAAAAAAGAAACAAGTGACATACGTATCTCCAGAACAACTCGACTCCCAAGCTGTCTTGCAGCAAGCGCCGTATGCACAGTTTTGCGTCTACTATCAGTTAACGCTACCGTGTAGCGCAGAGGCGTCAAATAGAACATTTGACTCAATATCATAAAATCGAGGAGGAACTTTTTTGCGATCCCTTTGGGTAGTTAAGGGGTCTGATGAAGAGCTCCCCCAAACCATCCCTGAAACAAAGAGGGCAAAGCGTGGTATTCCCTGATATCGTGAAGCGCTCCGGCTGGCAGGCATTCAGCCCAGCCTTTGCTCTTGCATTGAAGGTTGCCTCAATCGAAAGGATTCATGGTTTTGGAAGAAAAAGAACATGCAATTCACTTCCTAGCAGAAAGGGGAAATCCCCTCCGCACCTCTGAAGATTTTAAAGCGGCACCCCAAGAGACTGCTTTTTCTGAAGGTGCAGATCTGGTCACTCGACTCCGCCGCAGGGAGCGAACACCTCAGGTTATTGCATAAAGTCTCTTTTCAGTGCTGTGATTTCCAGGCAGCTGAGCGCTAATACCAGCTGCTTTGGCAGTGAGGTATTTCTTTTCCGCTCCCCAACAATGCAGGTATTGACATCACAAAAAAAGCCGTCAGGTCACTCACTGGCTAAAATTTTGTAAAGAAGCTTCCAATCTCTCAAGGTCAAAGCTTTAAAAGCACCTTTTGGCACCGCACTGAAAGCAGAGTTACGCCGCAAGTGGCTGGAGAAGCTTCTACCCCTGGTCACGGGGTGGCTTTGACTACAACCCTCTGCTCTCAACACCGCTTGCCAACAGCACCTTGTTTAACCCAAAAAAAAAAAAAAAAAAAAAAAGAGAGAGAGAAAATAAAAAAAGTTATTTCCCTGTACAAAACTCAGTCAATCACCAAGGATTAGGAGGTTACAGTTTCCACAGCGATATCAGTTGGCTGATCCGTTTCCAGCATGGACAGCACGGATTCCTTGACGTCTTCTGAGGTTACCACAAGCGAGTCAACCTCGGCGACCTCTTCAAGCACCGTCACCTCCGCTCCGTTGGGCTGCTGGCTCACCATGGCTGCCAGCTTCAGCCGGTACTCCTCTGCCTCTTGCTCTTTCTTCATGAGCTGGCTGCGATATTCCTGAGCCTTCCGGTTCGCCTCTTGCAACTGCTGCTGTAGCACTTCCCTCTCAACGCTGTCCTACAGAAAACAAAAGTTGAGAGAGCCCGTGATGGAGGCCCAACCTGTGACACGAAGGAAACTGGGTGTGCAAGCACTCCAACAGTTACGAGTTATAAAAGCAAAATGCTCTCAGGCGGCGCTAGAAATGAACAGAACTCAACCCAAGCACAACTGGCTTGCTCGTCGCAGGTTACCAGAGGCAACCAGGACGCAGTGAGGCACAAACTGGCTGGTAGGTGTTCCTGCAGCATGCAAGGAGGTGGGCTGGGAAGTTACGTGTCATCTCACCGTCATGAATTTCAGAGGTTGGAAGCAGGTGTAACCAAGAGGCGAGAAAAATAAAGAGGTATTAGTGCTGAAAAGTTGAGAGGCAATCAAGAAAAACACCAACAGGGTGACGGGAGAGTCATTATACAAAGAGCTGAGACTTGGCTCACACCCAGCCCATGTGTTGTGCTTCTACAGGAAATCCTAAATAATCTCAGTAAGTGACCACAATTCATCTAAAAACCCCGAGCTGCAGCTTCAGCATAGGCAAAACGGCAAAAAGTTTTAACAACCTGTAACTCAGCCAAGCATCGCTCCTCTCCACCACTCACATGTTCATTGCTAACACAGGGCCACGGGCGGGAAGAGCAGGGAACCTCTGAGAAGAGTTTGTTACAGAGACATCCCTGGCCTCAGCTCGTTTCTGTTCCGAGAGGGCTTTGGCAGACGAGGAGCCCAACATCCTCAGCACAGCAGAGAAACACGCAGGAGACGGCGGCAATCAAAGCTACAAGCAGAAGTATCTACCTTGTCTTCCTTCGGTTCATCTACATTTTGTTCCACTTTTTGCTTCTTGGCCAGTGGCTTTTCCTCCTCTTCTGCATCATCTCTGTCTTCAATAACAGTCTCTTCTGCAACCTGACCAGCAGGTACAGTTAAAACTGAAAAATTAAAAGGTGACAAATTATACAGTGTGAGACATGCTTTTGCATAGATGTTTCCCGACAGACTTCTCTGAAGTCAGTGCATCAGTGTGTGTGGTTCTGGAGGAAGAGAGACCTGTGGATCAGCAATGCCAAAGTCTTCCTGAGGGGGAAGAGAAACTCTGGACCAGGTTTCCAGTTTTCCTTATTCAGGGCTCCAAAATACTGAGTATTTCAAAACAACGGTGCTGACAGAATCTGAAGTCAAAGATTTGCATCTTAGAAAACACGTGAGGTAAAAACAATCATTTTGATGCCTAAGTAATGCAATTAATAGCTGAGACAGGCTAAGCAAGAGGAATAGAAAGCTCTTCTCGAAAATTCCCAGTACACAGTCCCACTGGCTAAGCTCTGAATCAGCTTTAAGCGCATGCAAGAGCTGCGAATACTCCAGCGAACAAACACATTTTAAATCTGCAAACATGGGTTCTCACTTTGGGAAGCCAGTAGCAAGAATCCGTCCAGCCAAGGAGGAGAAAGGCACCACGTGAGCTACTGAAGGTAGCTCTACCTAAACAGTTCTCCCTTTGTCTTCCTTAGACTAAGAATGGGTTACAAGCCAGGAATTATTTGTAGTAATTTGGCAAATAATTCTGAATAATTAACAGCTTTAGAAAACTGCTTTTCAGTCGTCGTGAAGTCCGTAAATGGACAGAACTGATGTAACCTATCTCACGTTGTAGCACTGCATGCATGTTACAGGAGAGCCGCTCTGCTTCCTAATCCTCTTTTTCTGCACCAACATTAATCCAAATAATCGAGTGTCCCTAGGACATGCTAAAAGAATTGTCGGTAGTAGATGAGGCTGATGAATTACATCCCTGTAGGAAAGAAAAATTCACTATACGAGCGCTCTGGAGCTCTGCCCTGCTTTACTGAACACGATTTACATTTGCCTTGTAAAACTGATAGATTATATTGCCCCAGGCAATATAACTAGAGTTTTGGGAGGAAAAGGTGTATTTAAGTTGATTTTCACAGCCTAACACTAAGTTTTAGAAGAATGATGGAGCGATTGCTAAAGGCAACAGGCTGCAGTTTCATCGGTCGAGTGATTTACTCCCAAACCGAGAAGCTTGCCACAAGATAAAGGAATCGTCTTTGCCCGGCTGCCAAAGAGGCAACAGCTAACTTGGCATTTCTCCTCCCACAACGTTCTACCGAAGGTGTTTGGTTTTAACACAAAGACCAAACTATTAAAGCGTAGCAGCATGAATGTGTATTAAGCTACAAACAAGTCGCTGGCACGCCTTGCTGCTGACTAAGTCACGCAGACGTTTTAACCCCTCCTGGAGCCCAGCAGGCAGGAATCCGTTACAACACAGTGCCGACGAGCCAGGTGACACCAGCCGCCGGCCTTGCGGGACTCAACAGCGTTCACACGCAGCAGTTAATTTTTTTCTTTTTTGAAGTTAATCCTCAGGTCTGCCTTCCGAGCCCTGCTCCTCCTTACCTTGCTGTCCATCCTGCACTGTTAGGATGAAGGGCTGGCCGAGGCCGCTGGCGGGGATGGCTGTTTGCAGGCTGGCCAGGGGAACTCCGTCTGTTACGATGGCGATGACGCGCTGCCCTCCGCTGCCAACCACTTGCTGTACGGCAGAATCGACAGAATTTGCTTCCACTATTTCCTCCATCTTACCTTGAGAAAGAAAGTAAGTGCCAAAAACAAGTCAGCGTTTCCTTCTCTCTTCCTTGAATAGAAACTGAAGGCTAACGAAAAAGCTGAAGTACGCGGCTCCAGACTCCTGGGATGCCTGCTTATGGAAAACAATCTGGAAACACAGTAAGTCTTAGCAGGGGAAGAAAATAAAATCCACTACACCTTAGCAGAACAAGTCTTCTAGAGTAAACCCCTCATTTTCCGTGTAAATTAGTAAGTACTAGCACACATGCATATTAATTAAATTAAAAAGCCTGGAGCTGGAGGCAGCTGTTAAGCAGATCTGGCTCTGCAAAAGCTTCCTTCCATGACCCTTCCCCCAGCTCTAACGAAGACAAACCACACGCAAAACAACTCTTTGTGCCTTAAGAGCCCCGTCCGCACGAGCACGGCCAAAGCAACCATGAGGAGGCTGTTTAGTTTGGCTGGATGACCACAGACCGGTTCAACTCCCTGGGACACTCTGTGTGTGACTTAACGGCTCGCACAAATAATCAGGATTGCAAACCTTCGGCTGCATCCTGCCCGCTGCGTACGCTGCAAGCGCAGGAAACAGAGGGGATCTGACCTCCTACGTGTGCTCTGGGTGCCAAAGAGGAAAACGCTCGAGCGCCGCAGGTCAAGGAGTCAGTGGTGTGGCACCAGCAGCTTAAAGAAGCCAAATTGCCCGTCTCTAGATTCTAGGAAAAATGCTTAGCTTTGGGGAAAATAAATGAATTCCAAGGTGAAAGGCCTATATAAACTTTATCAAATTTCTAAATCTGAAGTTAATTAAAGGTCAAACATTATGCTCTACAAGCCAACCATAAAAGATCATAAAAGGCCCCAAACACAAAAACCACCCAAACCTTTCCGTAAGAAAAAGTTACCAGAGCCTCAAGAGACTCAAAACATTGTTTTACAGGAAACTGGGGACAGAAAACATTTCAATTTCCTTCTTAAACAAATATTTCTACACATTTATATGTTAAAGTAAACCCACATTCTGGAGTGTTGGTTTTGTTTTTTTCTTTTTTATGTATCTATTAAAGCACATCAAGAGCAACGTACTGTGATGTCAAGGTCAGACATGCCAGTTAATAAAAATGAAGTTACTTCTACTGGTAACAGTTGCTGGTTTTTTAATTAGGTCTGAACTGGGATTAAAAATAAACAAATATCACCCCACCGCTTCACAAATATTTATCATCATCCCTTCCTTACCCTCAAAGGAGGCAAATTCACTTCCACATCTTAAATTTCCTGGCAAGGCACTCAATAGAACTACACAAATTGGAAACAGCATCTGGCCGGTTTCCCCTACCTGTGTCTCCGTTTGAGTTGGAAAGCGGTGCCGATACTTCAGCGAGAGCCGCAAGTGTGGCAAGCACGGAGGTCGTTGAATTGGAAAACTGCATCGTAGAGATGTGCGAGTCACCTGCTCAGGGAAGACGAGAGCAAACTGAAGGATCGTCAGGACCTGCCACATCTAAACAGTGAATAAAGCAGTCAGAATGCAACAATTTTGTCATCTAGAGATCAAGACATCAGCTATGCAGTATTTTCTGGGCTCCCACTGGTCAACGGAGAAAGGGAGGTGGTACTGATCATTTTTGATGAGAGGTGCCTCTCCTACTACTAGCTGTAAAAAAGGGCTTTGATACTACTTTGGGACAGACTGTACTCACTCTGAATATTTTACGATACTTTTAATGGAATTTAAGCCAAATAGGAAGCCATTTCTGAATCACGTAACAAAAAGACCAGCAAACACGAACCGATTTGCTCCAGGTTTATTGTAAGAACTACAGAAAGGCAGGCTGTCTGGCAGGCTATTTGGCATGCTGAGCTTCGATCTGGAGACGTGGACGGCTTTTCAAGATGCAGCCGCGCTGCCTGATGACACTCACAGACGTGCTGGAGTCTGCCTGCTGTAATGTTGTGCAGTGCGGTTGCTACGCACGTCATTACTTGGCCTCGCGTCGTACTGGAACTTTCAAACGTTGCAAAACCTAAAGAATGTATTAAACTCGTTGGCTATTAGGAGAAAATTACAGCACTCGAGTTCTTCCTCAACCGGGAAAGTCTCCAAGGACACTCTTCAGCATTACTTCACAGACCAGACGTTTTAGCACAAGTCAGTTAGCAGAGCCTTTTGCAGAGACGCAGAAGTTGGCTACATACATCACTGGATTTCAACGTACTGGGCATGCAGGTCCTTTCTTCCTCCCCTCTAAGGTTCAGTAAGGGAAAAACCACGGTTACTGCAATGAGGTATTGATTTGAATGAGATAAACAAGTCTTCTCTGTTCAAAAAAACAATGTTTCTTCCTCCAATTGACCACATAATTCCTATTCAAAAGCAGACTTAGTAAGAATGGAACAGGAAATTAACTAAACGGGCGCAAACTCAGTGCATATAACCCACAATTCCTCTTAAAAAAAAAAAAAAAAAGAGATCCTGTACCTCATTGCCAGCGTAGATAAATAGATTATAAGCACACAAAGGGAAGTTCATCTAAAGTTCTCCTGCCTTAACCCTTGCAACCTATTTTCTCTCTTTCTCACTGGCTTCTGATTTTACAAAGGTTATCGAGAGACGATACTTTCAAAAGGCCGTGGGCTAGGCACGTGAAAATACCCTGGGCCTAGTGACTGTTTTCAGCAGTTTGTAACCAGATTTCTTCAGACCACCTTAAGATACTTATTCCCATTGAAAAAACTTTTTGAGTAATGGAAGACATAGGGAATTTAAGAGAAGTAAGAAAAATTCTTAGCTACAAGTGTTAAGTAAGGGATTTTGGTTATAATGAAGGCGCAGCTGCTGATGCCCTCTTGTGGGAAATGAGAAAAAAACCTCCTGACGTGGCCCAGAGCAGCAGACACTGACTATTTTCATGCTGACTACCGATGCTGGAAGTGTGCTGGGGGGAAAAACCCAGGGTATTTTAGTCCACTCACACGTGGACAATAAGCCACCACCGTGCTGTGGCACTGGAAAAGGCGATTACGTTGCAGTGCACACGAGGAGAAGCGCGGTGAGAGACGGGGATTTACAAGGCCAGTGCCAAGAGCTCATCTGCAGCACTGCCTGCGGACGCTGACCCATGCACCACGGATGGATTCGAGGGACTCAGGCTTGCTTAGCCCAGCAAAACAAAGGCAGAGAGGGGATCGAGCTGATTTCCACACCCAAGGAATGGAAGCGATGGAAAAAGAACAATTATTTCAACTAAAGGGCTGCATTTGCACCAGAAGGTCCCAAGAGGTTGTGAATATCTTTAAGCTGGAAACCAGCAGTTTTCCGACAGCCTTTCAGCAGGGTGTTGGCCGCTGTGACTCCTACCTGGCTTCCAGGCAGAGCCAGATCCGTCCGCAGAGGCAGCGACGTTGACCATGGCAGAAGTGTCACCCCGGGTACAAAAATCCCAAGTTTTATGTCCCATTGAGTTTGCAGAATAACCTTGACTGAAGATGACATGCGCCAGTCAGGCCGCATTTTCCTCACAGGTGGAAGAGGAACACTTTTGGTCATTTTTTACCCTTCTAAATTAGGATTTATCTTTGCCTCAAAGCTGCAAGCAGCCCCGAAAGCTTTGAGGGCAAGTCTGGAGCGTTGCTGAAGTCACTGTGGCCAGACACAGGCAGAGAGGTCTGGGTAGGATTGCAGAACATCAGTATCCAGGATTTTAAAAGCACTCTCTAGCTAATAAGCAAACATTCACGCATGTGAACAGTCCCACTAACCAAAGAATTACTCACATGCAGAAGTGTTTGCAGGATGAGGCCAAATAGCTCCACAAAACTTGTATTTAGTAGCCTCCTTGAGACTGAAAAGAAACAATGGTTTGGATTTCCCCAAATACAGAAAATTTACTTTAGGAGTTATTAAGAAAATTGAAATTACATAAAAAGAATTCACAGCCTTAAGTTAAAAGTTTTCCCCACCAAAATAAGGCTCACAGAACAATGAAGAACAACATTATTTCCATCTAACATGTGGGGCAGCAGAAATAAGGAGTAATCTACGTGTCCAATAGACCTTCTTATTCTGCAATGGCCTTACTCAACATTTATATACAGTAAAACACTCCTTCAACTCTTGTAGCCAGTAAAGAACAAAGAAAACGGCTCCCCAACCGCTCTGCGGTGCTCAGGATTTGGCACAGCCAGTAATTCTCATTATTCCTCTGTTGCAACCAGCCAAATTCATTTTCTCAAGCTCTGTTGCTTGTAACAGACCTGGAGCAGCCCCACGGCTGAGCTCAGCAGAGCTTTGCCACTTCCAGTGGAACCGCCTTTATTTACATCAGCTAGAAAACTGCTTTGTTACCTTTGACGGCCAAACTACTCTGGGGCAGGAAGTAGTAGTTGGGTGTGTTTGGCTGCATTTCACCACTTTTCCTCTACTAAATGACCATCTGCCCTCTACTGGTAAACAGTCTTAGGAACTTTTTTACAGACTTTCCTACTCAAGGTCACATAAAACCTTACCTGAAGTTGTTTTGGTGTTTGCTGAAGAGACGAGACTAGCGAGATTGAGAACTTCCCCTGGTGTAAGAATAAATGGTGAGGTGAGAGTCACAGTGTTGGTGATGGGATCTGTTCCCTCTGGATGAATGTTTACCTGGTTCTGCATTGCTTCCTAGGAGAGAGTGGGGTCAGGTATACGTGCTTCATGCTTTCTGTGGTAAGCAATGGTATTTAGCATCCTTGAAACATTCTAGATGCAGACTATTTCTCTCTGCAGCACATCAGGGGCACCCGGGCAAAGGCTGTGATAAAACTGCCACCTAATCATGGCAACTTACACTAAGACCGTGCAAGAGGCTTGGCAATAAAAACCCCATCGCTCACTGAGTCCTAGCAGACACACACCAGTTGAGCTAGAAATAAAACAAACCTCATCCACCTCCTTATTTCTAGTTCCCTCTGCAAACAGAAAATGATCCCATCAGACACAACCAGACCCCTCTCACTCTAGCACAGATACAATTGCGGGTCAGAGAATTACCAACAAGTTTCTCCTTCCTCAACCTACCTGCAGCATTACCAGAGTCTCTGGATTGTTCTTGTCCAAAGCAATATCAAAAGCCGATTTGTCAAACTTGCTGAAAGCATGGACGTCAGCTCCGTATTTGATGAGCAGCTCTACGACGTCTCGGTGGTTGTGCTCTGTCGCCCAGTGCAAAGCGGTCATTTTCAGCATGTCCTTGGCGTTTACATCAGCCCCATTCTGAAAGAAATAAGCGCTACTTGTCTGGGCACCATCGTCTCTCGATGTCATAAAGGCGGTGCCTGCGCTAGCACTTAAACAGGGACATCAACACTTAACTCCAAGGGTGATTTAGACCAGCCTTAAAGTGATCCCTAATTTACTATACTTACCCTAATTAGCAGTTCTACGATGTGAGTGTGTCCATCAGCTGCAGCCATGTGTAGTGGCGTCCGGTCCACTTTTGTTCGGGCATCTCTGCTAACACCAGCTCGAAGCAGCACTTCTGCTGTCGAATAGTGGCCGTACTGGGCAGCGAGGTGAAGAGGCGACGTCCCAAGCTGCGTTTTAATTTAGAAGAGTTACTGCTGGTTCGCAGCAAGAGGACAGGCACAGTAATCACCACACGTATGTTCAGCAGTAATTAGGATGACTAAGTTTCTGGAAGAAATTAATTTAACCTTTTTTTCATCCACTCAGAAATAGGGGGAGGAAAACACTGCACATCCAGTATTTTTCCTGACAAATGTTAAACTTTTTAAGGACCTTTATGTTATCTGGTAACTTGTAAGATCAAACTTACTTTTACTCTCTCCACTGTGCCACTCGTTTACCCCTGAGCATCACTCCTCTTCTTTTCCAAACCATGGCAGAACAGCTCGGCCATTATCACGACAGATAATTCCACCACTGTTTCGAAAAGGGCAGCACTACAATATTGCTAGGTTCTGCTACCTCTCGATACAGTTAATTCCTTCATCTCACAGAGCTAGGAATGAAAGGACTGATAAATTAGGAAAGGACGACAACTGGTGATGGAAAATGGCTATCGATGGCTTAACCGCTGCTCTGGTTCCCTGTTTATCCAACTGTTATTCTTCGGTTTCATTAAAGCTTTTACTTCCTTTCCAACCCAGGATGGGCTGCTTTGTTTTCAGGGTTTTGGTTTTTTAAGGAAACAAAAAAAAAAACCCCAACCCTAAAGATGCATTCCTTGATTGAGAGAGTTTAAACAGTTAAATAAAGCACTCTTAAAAGAACTTCCTATTACTGAAAGGTTTAACAGTTCTTTCAATTTGACTTGACCCTTCATTTATCTCAGCTGTCAGGAACTGCACTTCTCCAGGCATCAAACCCTGTATACGCTGCTGTCTGGCACAGCACAGCGCTTAGGACTGTGCCCTCCTGCATTAGGCAGAGATCCAGCTTTACACAAACGTCAATTCATCTTTGCCTGAGGAAGGTCTTGGTTTTTAAAGTGCTTCATCTGGAATCTGCTCCACCACAGAGATCCAGAGATGCATTACCTGCTCCGATTTCCATTCGTATCCTTTAGGTTCAGCCCTAAAGGATAGAGTGCACACACAACCCGTTTCACGCAGAAACCCAGCGTCTGTTCCTCCGACATACCCAGTCCGTGGTGAAGGGAGCACCGCTTGCCATCAGCTTTCGCACTTCGTCATCTTCGCCTTTGCAAGCTGCTTCTAGCAACCTCTTCCCTAGGTCCACTAAGGACATCTTCATACATGGGAACGAGTATTTGCCGAAAGCTGCTTTAAAAGCAAGGGATGGAAAACAAACAGACAAAAAGCAGTGAGGCACAGACATTTTAAAAGCTCTGTACAACTAAGGCCCATCTGTTCGACTAGCGGACACACCATCTTCCCATACAGAACTAGACCCAACACGATCAATAAGCAGGCATAAATGTTTATCCTATTTTTCAGTTCTGTGCCTTGAAACAGCAAGGCTCAGCCTGCAAACAGATGTCCTGCAAAATCCCACTTACCTCAACAGCGCCTTGCACGGACACAAAGACTTGCCCATGTGGATCCAGTTCCAAGGGCAGAACCTATAAAAGCAACGACAAAGCTGTTCAGATTCCTTGCACATCATTTTGATTTTTAAAGCGCTTTAAGAACATGATTTAATCTTTGAAACACTCTCCCTGACCCCAGCACTAGCAACTAAACACGGGGGAGCTATCCCTGTTCTCTGCTGGTAGTGCGTAAAACAAACCTTGGTAACTCCAGTGACTTGTTCAAGGTCATAAAAGGAGCAGAACCCAAAAGCTGTGTTCAACACACCAGACAACAGTGTCCCTATTTATTCCAAGCTACAGAAAGCACAGCGTAATTATGGCACTAGTGAACTATAGCACTTTTCTCAACGGTTACGCTGAGTATGCCAGTCCGATCAAAGACGGACTTTAAAACCTACCCATTAACTCATGCACGACGCCCAGCGAGCGGCTACAAACGAACGTCTGTGCAAACGGGCACCGTGCCACCCATCCTAACAGCGACTCCAACAGCACTGAGGCCCTTGACTGACCTTTTTTCCTGCAATTTCCTTCAATGACAGCTCTATGAAATAGTTGGAACACCCATTTCTTTCTTGTTCTTTTGAGAGAAACATCCCACCCTGTCCTCAGTGACCGACAGAACCAGCAGCACAGTATGCTATCAGTAGCACAAGCCGGTTAAAGAAAAGCCAGGCAGCAGACCTCACCCCTAAAGCTCATCAGGGTACGCTGCCCACGCCAACGCCTCCCTCCAGAGGCCCATCTCGCTTTATAACCTGAACGTCTCGCTTTCTTCCCCCTCGAGCGTGCAGCACGTAACACCCGAGGCTCAGAAGTTAGGTGCCCAGAGCAGCTACTCAGAGCTTACCCCACAATCCAGACCTTTGATGGTCATGTGTTTGACTATCACAACCCCTCTGCCCTTTAGGACTTCCCAGTTTTGGGGTTGTTTTGGGTGTCGTGTCCCCCCCCTCACTTCTTGTGGGACAAAGAATATTTTTTAAATATAAAATAATATTTTTTAAACGTTTTTCCCCGTCGCCCACGTTGAACACCCTCGCATGTTTTCCAGGCACGAGTAGTTTGCCCCGAGCTCT
>NW_010536043.1:0-1682 GCF_000687285.1 Phaethon lepturus
GAGGGGTGCCCAGCCGGGGCTGCCTGGAGGAATTGCAGCCAACCCTCCCTCCCTGGCTTGCCTCCTGCGACGGGGTGTCAGATGCCACGGCTTTCGGGTTCCTTCGCTATGGAGACCCCTCACCCGGGTGCTTTGGGATGGCTCTATGCGCCGCATGAAAACCCCTAAGTAAGTCTTACGTTTCTATTTCAAACCTAGGTATTAGGTTATTATAATAGAAGAGGAATCAATCCCGAAGCCTTTTTGAACGAGATAAAATTTATAGCGAGCGACCCAGATGACAAGCATTTCTTTAATGTCACAGATGAAGCAGCGCTCAAAGACATTGTGGACGCGCTGGGGGAAAGGATATTTAGCTTGGAAGGTGAGCGACGCTCCTCCCCGACACATCCCAGCCGGCCAGGGTTGCGTCAGACGTGCTGCCGGTCCTCGGTTTGCTGAATTTGAACGGGTCACGCTGGGGGTTTCCCTAATATCTGTTTGATACAGAAGCGAAAAATCACGCTTTGAATATCTTCACATATAAAGAAACGTCTTTGTTTTGGGGTGGTTTGCATCCCTCAAGCGTCAGGCACACAGATGCCTCCTCCTCATTCTTGCAACCGTTATTTGCAGGGCTGTGACGGCTCTGTCATTTAGAGCACACCTTTGAAATTTGGTTTGGGGGGTCATCTGGGTGTCAGCATCTTTCTCACCCATCAAACTCCATCCAAACCCAGCCAGGCTATAAACAGGCAAAAACCACCGACCGACTGCCAGGGACTCCCTGGGGTGGCAGACGCTGTGGGGGTATGGGAATAAGGTGGGGTTTTATGGTTTATTGGCTGAAATTAAATACCAGAAAATATTTTTGTTCTGAATGACAGCGTTTCTGTCTGCCTTGTGACAAGTTTGTCAGTCTCCAAAACTAAATTTATCTAGATTTCGTAGGAAAAACGCATCCTGGGAGGTGCAATTGAAGCAGAAGATGGAGGGCTTTCACTGGAAATTAAACATCTCCGGGTTTGGGGGAATTTTGGTCAAAGCAGCTCACAAACACCCCAGCAGTTTGGGTCCAGCCAGCCCAAGGCTTCTCTGTGGAAGAAAGCTTCCCTGGGTGAGAAGCTTCACCCAGTTGCAATTACGAAGCAAAATCTTCTAAATCCCCATTCTTGTGTGATCTTGCAGCTAGGAGATGAGACAACCGAACTGTGGCAGAGCTCGTAATAACTATTAGCAGCACGAGTTTGGGTAATTGTGGTGATTTAGGGAGAAACAAGCACACTTGTGGCAACTGAGGTCCTTTGTGCTCCAGGTGGGGTGGAGGTAGATGCTGCCCGACCCACCAAGGCACCGCTCAGCCCCTCCAGGAAAGCTAAAGCTCTCCATTAAATACAAATTCCCTTTTTTTTTTTTTTTTTTTAAGGAACCAACAAGAATGAGATCTCCTTTGGCCTGGAAATGTCCCAGACTGGATTTTCGTCGCATGTTGTGGAAGTAAGAGAGTAAATGTGGGTTTTTTGCTCCAGCCTGTGCAAGCAGGCACCCCGGGCTTTTTACCATCACCGGCAAGTGGGGAGACGGGTATTTTGGGCAAATTACTAATCGTGAAGCTAAATTGCTAACAGGAGCATAAGGAAGAAACTACTGTTGCTGATGGTTTATCCTACGGGGATGCTTGCAGCAGCCTCTCCGATGCCGCA
>NW_010536043.1:1753-1967 GCF_000687285.1 Phaethon lepturus
GTCAGTCCCCTTCCTCCCGCGGGCTCTGCGGGCTGGCGGGTCCGACAGAAAAGCCAACAGGGATTTCTGCTCGGGGATTTCCTGGGGAGGAAAAGCTCGCTGAGAAGATACAGATGGGGTGGGAATGTCATTTCAGCATGTTTAAAAGTCTCCATCTTTCCAGGTGTGCTTTGGAGAATGGTTTGCTAGATGATGATGATGATGATGATGATGA
>NW_010536044.1:0-21539 GCF_000687285.1 Phaethon lepturus
CCCACGAGACGATGCACGGAGGCTCCAGGGACGGCTTTGCTTAAAATCATCAACTCAATATTAAGATTTTGTTGGGGTTTGGTTGGTTTTTTGTTGGCGGTTTTTTTTCCCTGCAGAGAAATTAATGCCCACCGCCGGAACAGCCCGTGCCCGGCCACCTCGGTCTCCCATGGGATTTCATTTCCATCCCATCATCACAATACACGAAATCCGCGGCCGACCCCACACAGCTTTGACTTCTAGGGTCCAAAAATCCAGCCCTCCTGCGCCAGGGTGGGGTTTTGCCAATCCCTCAGATAATTAGCGATATTAAGGCTGATTTTTACATGGGAAATAACATGAAATATTGGCTCCGGTAGCAGGTAGTTTATTGTTGAAGGCAGCAAAGTTTATTCCCCTTTACCAGGCTGGAAAGCAAGAGTTAGGGGGAACCTGGAGGGCACCAGCCCCATTTGAAGATCGACATGTCCAGCGCCAACAATATTAATTGATAAAATACCTGTTGAGCTGATGGCTCCGGTATTGCCAAGGCTAATTGAGCAACCACATCAATATTTGAAGAGCCTCCTCGCTTCTTCCCTCAACCTACGTAGGATGGGGTTTCCTTGCTGGCGAGATGCGAGGTAACGGGGCAGAGAGTTTTACCCCTGGTGACAGGCAAGCCCACCGTAATTAGGCTTTAATTGCCACCGGCTCATAGACAATCCTGGGGCAATTACTGGGGCCACAGCTCAGCGGGGGCAGCTGGGATTCGCTTGAAGGATATTTAGACCCTTCGGTCTCTTGGGTTCCCCGCGAGGTTTATTGCATCTGAAAACAATAAACGGCGTTCAATAAAACTCCAGCAATAATAATGCATCCCAAATGTCTATTTTTACCATGCCCCCAAGACAGAATATTTAAAAAGGCTGCAAAGCTTCGCTTCCCAGGATCTTCTCGGTCCCCAGCTCTCTCCCGCTGGTGACGGTGGGATGGGCTCGTTTTGGGGTGATGGATTCCATCCTGGAGCACACCCCCACGGCCACGGCCTGGGGCAGCATCAACAGGACGGAGAGCAGAATAAAAGCCCCTGCAGAGATGCAAACCCAGCATGGGGGAGCTGCTCTCCCACACAAGCTGCCTTCCCGGGATCTCCATGCCGAGAGGTCTCAGTGCTGTGGCCCGAGCTCCTCCAAGGTTTGGAGAAACGATGGTGATCCCATGCCAAGCGGTGAACACCAGTTGTGTCCACCCCATCGGAACCTCAGGACAGCCAAGCACGCCAGTCGTGCATCCACAGGGCACGCACGGGGCGCTTGCCTTGCCTACTCACATCTCCTTGGGTAACCCATCACCCAAGGGATGCCTTGGGTGGACCCAAAGACCAGCAAAGAGCTTCCAGTGGCCACTGCAGCTCCAGTAGATGACACGTTTTTAAAACCCACCAGAAAATATCATGCTTTGGAGATGTATTTGCTGCCTTAGCACAATGCCACGAGCGGTTGCTGGGTAGTTAGTCATTGCTAATGACTACACCCTGCCCTAATATTTAATTTACAAAGGATAAATTGCCACCTAGATTAATTCAGCGTGATGAGTGCCAAATAATTTGGAGAAGAAAAGGGGGGGGCCGGAAATCCTGGCTGTTTGAGAAGTGAGTTTCTAACGAGCTCTACCATCACCCGGTCCAAAGCTATTTGGAAATCACATCAAGGAAACAGTTTAGAAAATGCCCCAGCTGCAGCAGTGAGGAACAGCGCTGTTTTCTTGCCTCACGAGCGCACAGGCAGAGGTTTTGCCATCCAGAACGGCCTCGCACCACCATGCCGCAGCCAAAACGCTCCCAAAAGGGTGACGAGGACAAAGCAGGAGCCAGGCGAACACAATCTATTAATAAAGGAGGAGGGGGATGCCCTTGGCCAGGCTCGCAGCGTCTGCTCGAGAGGGACAAGAATGGGGCGATTCATGCCTGGCACAAGCCGGCTTTGTCCTGCTGCCTGCCGACCACCTCGGGATCACCCTTCCTCAACCGGTAGCCTGGAACCACTGTCTGGCTTTGCAAACCCAGCCCCAGGACCTCAATAAATCCTGTGAAGGCTCCAGCCATAGATCCATCCAAGTGCATCCCCCTGCCCCCTTCTCTCGGGGCAGGCAGGGACAGCACCCGTCTCAGGCTCCACGTATCCCCGCTGCTCCCAAAGGAGATGGGCGATGGCCAGGCAGCACGCTTTCTGTCTCCCAGGAGAAGCCATTCCTCCAGTGGGAGCAGACAGATGGTCTGCGGAAGATGTTGTACTGCTCCATCGTCTGTCGCAGCCCTCAGAAACTCTATTTTCAAGACGTGGGGTTTTTTTTAATACCTGAAGAACAGGGAAGCTCCCCAGGTGACAGAATGGTCCTGTCTGTTGTTTAACCATCTCTATTCCTGGGCTGGCCTGGGTGGGTACATAAAACTGTGATGTGCCCTCACCCATGAAGACCAAGCTCCCTCTTGGTGCCAAAAACACTCTGGTATTGAAAAAAACTCATCCCTTTCCCTTAGCAACTTAAAACCTAGGGATGCAGAGAGCCAAGGGACAGTCAACCACGCTGATCTTCTCCAGATCCACTCCTACAGCAGCTCCCCAGCTCCTAAACCAACTCTGGCCCCAGATGTGCTCTGCTCAGGGGATGAGTAGATATGAAACAAGAGGGAAAGACTCCACCCCCCCCAGCAGATTACCCCAGCTTTCTTACCACATATTGCATTTTTGCAGAGAAATAAGAAAAGGTGGCTGCATGCAGATGCTCTGCCTCTCCCCTCCTGCTAAGAGGGAACTGCCTGACCTGAATATTTATTAATCGGATGAGCCAAACAAAGCCCCAGGTGTCTCAATGCTACTTGCAATCCAGCCGGCTCCGGATTGCTCTGTCACAGGGCAGCGCTGTGGCACACTGAGCAGCCCTGGAAACAAATCGCATCTCTTCCCACACCCCCCACCATCAGAAAAAGAAAAAAAAAAAAACCACCCTTAGAGCCCTGTGTGTTGAAAGGAATAAATAACTGACTAGGGTAGCCAGCAAGATGATTCCTGCAATTACATCCCTGGTTACCAGCTGACCAGAAACCAGAGCCCTTTTTGGCAGCAAGAACTCAGGAAGTTTTCAGAGGTTGGTGTCCAGTGGAAAAGATGTAGGGGAAGTGATGGCTGCATCAGTGGACCAAGCTTCTTTGCACATAGAAATCGTTTTTTCCCACTGCCACAGGCAACTCTCACCAGGTCACCGCATGAGGAATATTTAAACAGAATCAAGCAGTGAGGAAGAAGTTGGTATCTCACTGAAAGAGGCAGAAAAACCTCACCAAAGCTGGAAAGTCACAAAGTTATCCAGGGTCTCGGCAGGCTCCTTTGCCGGGACCCTGCAGCTGCAGGAAGGCATTTACTGCCGTGCCACCACCCTGGCAGAAGGAAGAGCAATCTTACATATTTCATGGGGTTTTTTTAAGAAGCACACTGAGGAATCCCTGCAAAACCTTGAGAAGCCTGTGTCAGGGAGGGGCTGCCGTTTTAAAACAAGCTCATTTAAGCCAGATGTATGACTAATTAGCAGGGTAGAGGTGATGGCGCTCAGATTGGGGATCCAGCAGCAGGCACAGTCTCATTAGCCTTCACCGAGCTCACAGCAGCCAGCCGGATGGGAGGGGTGAGGATTCGGGTTAGTAATTTGATTTATTTGGAGCAAGAAACTCCTCCCTGCCTCAGGAAAGCTGCAATCCCACTCCCAAGGGTAAATCCGTAGGAAATAAGTGAAAGTTACTGAGGATGGTGGGTTTTCTTGGACACCTCAAGCTGCCTACTCCCCTGTTTGGGCTTGACATGTGGTGGCAGGGGTTGTATTTTGGGTGGAGAAGGTGGATGCACACAGACCCTCCTGTCCAAACCCCTCTGCTTGCTGCATCCCAGAGGTGCCCAGTCTGGTGCTACAACCCTGGTAAAAACCAGCACACTAACAGGGGTTACTCAGTCAACATTTTAATTGACTTAGCAGAAGACATGGTTGCCATAGCAATGGGCCGTCAGTCCCAATTTGTACAAAATCAGAGTTAAAAAAAAATAAAAGCACCAAAACCTTTTAAAAAAAAACACCCTGAAAATGGGCATTTATTAAAAATAAAAAGATACGAAAGCACCTCTGCCAGGTCACACCCTTCCTGCCTCCTGGAATTTCTTAAACAGAAGTTCATCAGCCCGAAGGGCGAAGGTCAAAGCCCGTTTCTGGTAGTACATGGAGTCCATCGCCAGGTTGTCGATCACATCTGCCAGGAGATGGGCTCTCTCCACGGAGCTGCCCGGGGCATCGTAGCCCAGGGCAGTGAAATGCACATGCAGGTGGTAGTAGGAGGGTTGGTAATGCAGGTAGATTCGCAGCTGGGATCCGGGCACACTGAAGCGCTTCGCGATGGCCTCCTAAGGAGAAAAAAAACTGCCATGGGTCAGGACTAGCCATGCGCAGCGAGGGCACGGGGCAGCTGGGGGCAGGCAGCACATGGACAGACAGACCTTGCTACGGACGGAAAGGAGCATCCCTGGATGGCACGAAAGGCGAAGAGAAAGGCAGAAGTGATTTCTGCTTCCTCCATCCTCACAGCAAGGGAGAGGGGGAAGTTGGGAAGGACAGAGCTCTTCCCCATCCTCCGTTTCAGCCTCCGCAGGGATGGAGCGATGCCTCTGGCTGCCCCACTTTTCTCCCTCCGTGACGAGACGTGCTCTCTGCTCGTATCATTTTCCCTTCCACCCTTATCGCTTCGGCTCGCTCGGCAAGTTACAGGGATCCTGTTACCAGCCGGTGTAATTAAAGCTATAAACAGCAACAGCAAAATCCAGCACACTGGCTTGGTTCACTGCTCAGCACACTGCAATCCCCTGACTAATCTGTTAATTAATCTCCGCTTTCCCCAGTGCAATTACTTTCCAAATTTCTAACGCAGTGAAGGAAAGACAAGCTATCACACATCCATCTACCAAGCATGCCCCGTCACAGGGCTGGGAAAAACTTGCCGGCCAGTGAAAACGGTCAAGGGGAAGGAAGTTATCAATATGGGGAGGACAGGGCTCGACTCCTGCAGCTCACTCCTAACAGAGAAGTATCGAGCACTCCTGAAACACCTTGAATGAGGTGTTGCTTTTCTATGCCCCAGGGGAAGGTGCTGGCAGAGCAGCAGGGACCAGGGCCTCCGGGCAGAGATGCTAGAAAGGGCAGCGCAGCCCCAGTTCACGACGTATTGTCATCTCTTGGTTACCGGTGCCCACACAGATGCTGTGTGTGGGTCAGCTGGAGAGCTGCCAGAGAACGCAGGCAGTAATGTTGTGGCAGGCAGGCCATGCTCCCCGGGCCAGGACAGCAGCGTCGGACCAGCCTGGCACTTACCTTGCCTTCTTGCAAGATGTTCCTCAGTAGCGGGAGGTGCTCAGCGGTGAGGTCCCGAAGCGACTTGACCTCCCGGCAGTGAACGAGGGCTATCAGGTAGAGGTCATCCAGCTGGAGAGAGATGGAGGACAGTGACAAAAGTGACCACAGAAAGGGCAGACAGAGGCACAAGCACTTTGGAACCGAGACCCCAACCACAGCCTTCCAGGCTGTGTTATAAAGGGGTACCCATTGTCATGTTTAACCCACACCCAAGCTGGGCTGAATCCAATATGAATCTCCCAGTACAAGATGTGCTCGCCCACAAATCCACTGCACCTCAAAGCATCATTTCTGGATGAATTGGGTTTTGTCTGGGAATAAGCAGAAGAGGACAGCTTCACCCCAAACGATCAACAGCAGGATCACAAATAATCTTCTCAGCTTTAAAAGCTGATCGATCCATCAACTCTTTTTCTACCATAAACACAGCACTTGCTGTTGCCCTTGCACATTGTTCACAGCGTCTCCCTGAGCATCTCAAAAATGTTGTCCCAGTAGAGATTGAGGCTGGCAGAAAACGTGCTGGCACCCTCTCTGCTATGTGGGGGAAACTGAGGCACCCACCAGCTCGAGCCCAGGAGGCTGCGGGGTCTGCCAGCAACCCCCACGCACAGACGTCACACCGAGCACGGCCTTTTCTGCAGAGCAAGCAAATGGTTTATCTCCACACTCAGATGAGGATTTACAGTGAAGCGCAGCGGCCAAAATTGCGACTGTAGATTTTTCCGAGTGAAAAGCTTCCTATATTTCCACTGTGCAAACAGCCAGCCACTTTCCAGTTGCGCCAGTTCTATAAATAACTATTTTTAAGACCTAATCAGTCACCGGACAACCCCAGTGCAGTACAATACAGCCGTTCAGCAGCTCTCAGCCAGACCTTTGGCATCTCCCAAAGCACTTACCAAATTCAATGTTTAACAAGACATAGGGTTGTGGGTCATTACACTTAAAAAAAAAAAAAGAAATAATAAAAATCCCCATCTCCTTCAACTCAGTTAGTGGCTTTCTAATATAAACACTGCAAAGCAAAGGGTTTATATATTTGGGATCCTGCAGATCTTTTCAGGGCTGTGAGAAACCCAGATGGAAACAGATGCTTATGACAAAAGATGCTCTCAGGACCCTGACTTGGGGCTCTCATAATATGAAGCTGCTATTTGCACCCAGCCAGCACAGCGATGCTCATGGTTCGGTTTGATTCCCAAAGCCGCCTGCGCACAGCTCCAGAAAAATATGGCATATCAGCTTGTCCTCTTTGGATCAGGGCTGGCTGACGGGAGGAAAAGCAAACATCTCTTCTCCTTAGAACAACATCTGCATGTTGCTGTTTGAAACAAATAAGCCTGTTGCTAAAAAGGCCCTGAATGATGTCATGCCGGGCATCGTTTCAGGCAACGCCTCAGGGCTCCTGCGGGTTTGAAACCAACTCAAAAGAAAGGGGGGTGAGCCCCACACAAAAAAAAAAAAAAGTAGAAAATTTAAAAACCAACAACAAAAAAACCCCACACCAAGAAACCAACTCAAACCACTCTCAAGGTTAGGCCGCAGGAACTGATGCAGTGCCCAGAAGGTTGAGTCTGGCAGCAAGCGTGGAGACTTCACGATGCAAACGAGCAATCTTCCTCCCGCCCATCAGCCTGAAATAATTACAGGTGAATTCACAGCATTTGCAGGCAAGGTGCTAAGCTAGTGCAAGGCAATGCTTCTAAAGGGAGGCTCGGAGAGTCCTGCTGGGAACTCTGTCTCGCTTCCCTAATTTAATTTAGTAGCCTTGCCTGTTTGGTGGGACACAGCAGAAGGAACTGGTGCTCACGGGCAGCCCTGGGGCTGCTGGATCAGCTCTGGCTCAGCATCACCCACAGCCAGGAAGAAATTACTTGACTCAAAGGCAGAAGTCGACAGCCCTTGCTGGGATGCTGGCTCGCCTGCTTGGGAAAGAGACCGGCAATGCGAAGGTCCTGGATAGCCCCAGGGATGACAGCTCTCTCCTTGCAGACAGCAGTTGCAGACAGCAGCCCAACCATTGGGAAGAAATCAAGAAGATCCTGTTCAGCATACCAAGAGGCAACAGCAGCATGGGGAAACATCCCCTAAAGACAAATCCTACCACAGAAGCACTCCCTGACCGTGCCAGCTGCAAGATGTGGATACAACAGGTCTCTAGAGAAAGCTAAAGCACAATTTTTAGCCCATCCGTCTCCAATCCTGATGCGAGTTGCGAAGCTCAGTTGCAGTGACCAAGAATTTACACCAAAGCTTTGCTCGAAGCAAGGAAAGGGGCAGCATGCTTCACTTTCTGTGATCCCTAAATATTGCCACCCTGAAACTAAAGGGCGCTGAACAAGGCATGGTGGTGTACGACTGCAAGTTTGCTGTGTATCACCCGCTTTGCAAAGTCTCTCCAAGAGGAAGGTCGTGCCTCCCAGTGAACAAATGGAAATTTGAGGTTCGTTACCCCATCAGAGCTTGGCAAGGGATTTTTTGAATAGCTGATGTGCAAGGAATTCATGGTGACCAGAGACTACCCTGCAGTGACTTACTTGCCTGTCCTCCCCAAGTCATTCCCCCAGGATACTCATCACCAGACCAGAAATAGGTGCTCCCAGAACAGAAATACAGAATTGTGTTGCCCACGAGCAGGCTTGTGTTCCCGTTTTCTTAGTTGTTAGTTCCCATTTCTAAGTTTTAATCATATAGTAACTTCCCCCCTGCCACCTGCAGAAGCATTTTTAGGATCAGAAACACGAAGGGGGGTTTTTTTGGGTTGTTTTTTTTTTTTTTGACTCCACCAACTTCAAGCAGTCTATGTGTGGAGTTTCACCTCCCCAGGCAAGTCCCCAGCAATACAGCACGAAAGGGAGCCAGAGCCCAAGGAAATAATGAGCCACTCAATTTAGGATTACAGCCTGGACTTAAAAACTTCTTCGTTTCAATGAGTGGCCACTCCCACAAGGGGTTAAGCAGCTGCTCATAAGCTAATGACCATCTGTTTAATATTGTGTGGAAGAGAGTTAATTGCAGCAAGGACAACACATCTGCCCAGTTTGCGCCCAAAGTTAAGGCTTGCAAAAAAAACCCAACCAAAACAAGCATGCAGCTGGATTTAGGTTCAAACACATCACAACAACATTTGGGCTAATACAGGAAAGAGAAAGCAAAGCTAATAAATAAATCACCCAGCAGCAGTGAGAACAGCCTGTGTTTTGCGGTGTCCACAATTAGCATGTGATAAAAGGCCCTGGCAATATCATCACTTAACGACAGCACGAACAGGAAGGACACATACTCCTACTAAAACTTTCATTAGTGTGCTATTAGTAGCGCAAAAGTGGACATTTCCTCTGGATTACTTTCACACAAGCAGCATCACTTCAAAGATAAGAGAAGCAAACCAACCTGGTTTTGATTCCACTTAAAATCTGGAACTAGAACAAAGCCATTGCAAGGATCTGGGTTTTCATGGACGATTCGATCAGCCTCAGCTTTCTTCTCCAGGATATTATACACCCACTGAAAGAGAAATTTGAGATTTACAAACCAGCAGAGGGGAAAAAAAAAACACACCACCTCAGGCACATTTAGCCCAAGCTCATGGATTCAGTGCACATTCCCTGCAACTAGAATATAAAAAAACCACCACCCCAATTACTTGATTGTAAGATGACAAAATAATTTCATGGCTGGGAACATTTGTAGTTAATTATCCATAAAACACTCCAGCAACAAACTCCAGGCTATTATGAGCACTTCAGTGAAAAGATAGCCCCCAACCCCGCTGCACGGCACTGCACTGCACTGCCAGGTACCTAAATTATTCAGGGATTTTTGTTTTCTTCTCAAGCATTAAGAACTGGCCACAGCTAGAGATGAGGAATTGAACAAGAGATAGTTTCACCCAGTGTAGAAATAGTTGCATTTGCCCCTAAAAGGACTGGAGATAATTCTCCCCAACAGGGTCTAGCAATAAACCAGATCTCGCTGCTTTACCTGGATAGAGATGGAGCTGCTACAAGCACCAAAACCCCTGAGGGTCAGCAGCACGCCCTCTCTTGTGCTCCCACCAGCTGGCAAGGGACAGGTACAGGCATTCAGACAGACCAGCCACCAGCACAAGCAACTCGGAGCATACCAGACCCCAGTGAGGCAGGCAGGGGTAGAAGCCGGCTTTTCCGGGACTCAGCAGACGCCTCTTGCAGAACCACGGGGCTGTTTGCATGTTTTTACCTCCCAAGCTGTGCTGAAACCTTTACAGCTAGGTCTGGGAATGGAACTCAGCCGATTTTTCCCATTCAGAAAGGAAGGAGCAGATTGCTTGCTTGTGAGCCTGAGGTTGGATGTGGCTCCGGCTGCTGCAGCCAGTGCTCACCAGACAAATAGGGAAGGCCTGTGTTTTCTTGGGCAATGCACATCTCTTGGTTTCCTGGCTGATTAGAAAAAGCAGCTCACCACTCTTCTTCCTCTATACTTAAAGCTTCAGCCCCCAGACTGCCTGTAATCCCTGCTCTGGTTACCCCCCTGCGCTCCTCCTTCAAAGCAAAGCACCGTGCAGAGATGAGTTTCGGCCACAAACTAGAAGAGACCAGAGATAAGTGATAGTGTAAGACAAGCGGAAAGCATCTTTGCTTTTCCTGGCTACCAACCTGAGCTTGAGCATCCTTCTTTACACCTGCAAAATGCACTTTATGCTCTAGCTTAAGTCTGTCTTAAGTATTGGACTGCCATGGGAGTCCCCAGCCAGGTCCCTAGAAGATAAGGCAGCACAAAATGGCTTGAAAGCTGAAACTGTTTTGAAACATCATTTTCACCGTGAAGTTTAGGTATGAAACATTTTGGTTGCCCCAGGTGGGTAGGGAAGACGCAGCCAGTCTCACAAACACACCGAGTGACCTGCTGTGCACACGACACACGCGAGATAAAGAAACAGCCCTTTTGGGGAACTCTGTCAGGAGCTTAATTAATCCAATCAAAACTTAGTATCATTGTGAACTGACCTGAATATACCCTTAGGGAGAAACCAACCTCTCCTCCCTTGATCTGTTGGGTTGGGATTTTTTTTGCTTAAATTTCTGGCCTTTTCTTCCTAGCAACAACATCTCAGAGAACATTAGATTCTCAAAGCGATTTTGGAAAGCAAAGCACAAAATCGCTGTGCTCTGTGACCCTGGTAAAAAAAGCAGGGCAGGAAGCAGAGCAGGAAATGAAAGTTTACCCTTTCGGCTTTTTTTTTTTTTAATGCCTGCTCTTTTCACAAGTGCCAAGCTATCAGTGCCCTAAATAAGTTCACTGATCAGATGAGCTGAATTTTAAACCCAATGCTGCCTCATGTGATGGGCACCAGCTGACCGCTCTTGCTGTTTCCAGCACAAGGCCAGCGAGGACAACACATGTCCAGAGACTGGCACCACAATAAAACTATTATACTGAAAGCATCCACGCTTTGCATCCTCCAGCAGGAAACAGAGACGCTTCTGTAGTCCCCCGATATTTCTGTTACCCTTCACATTTCCCCTTCCGCTCGTCAAAACCAGTTAAAGGCAAGAAACAGCATTATCAAATCACAGAGGTCAAGGACTGACTGTGCTGACCATGATTTCTCAGCAGATGCTCCTGATGGTCATCAGGAATATGTTTCCATGCACAGAAATCAGCTCGCAAGCATGTGGTGGAAGAGGCAGAGAGCACGATCTCAAGCAACTTCTGAGGGCGGCTGCTACAATCAGGAAACGTAACAGCCTTCAGCGCAAAAGCACGGAGAAAATATTTGTGCAGGTTGCTGTCTGGTGGAAACATGCTCTTGTCTTTCTCCAGGTAGTAAGTGCCGCCTCCGTGTTACTGGTGTTGCAGCCTGGCTGCCAGCGAGAGCGCTGAACTATGGAGCAAAGAAAAGCAGGCAGGCAAGGAGTAATTGAGTGCACACTGCAGCTTGCAAGGTGCCTTCTGGTACAAGACGTGGAAAGCAGGATTCACATTCATCTGCAAGCGATTAGAAAACAGACATTGCAACAGCAAACCCTGTTAACCGTTCTGCTGCTGTTTAAGGCAACAGGAAAGAGGTGTGGGGGGATACCCAAGGCCTGTGGTTGTTTGGTTTTGGGTTTATTTTTGAGATAAAGGAGTTTATTTTTAACAGATGGCCTCAGCAGACGCAGGATTTGTTTTATTCCCTCTTCTGCACAGGTTGGCATGAACTGGTCCCTACAGATGTGTGTTCCTTTGGTCTCTAAAGAGGAAAGCTAGGGAGAGGAATGGTCAAACAGGAGGTTAAACAGGAAAAAAGTCCACTGCTGCTACCCGGCGCAAGGAGGACACTAAAAGTACAGCTTCATCACATGGAATACAGACCAAAGGGCTGAAAGGCAGAGGAGCTGTAGGCAAAGCCCGAGGAGTGAGTTGTGATGCAGGAATCCAAGAGCAATCTCTGCCTTCCCACAACACCCAAGAGACTCCGAAAAAGTCCAGCGAACTGCACCAATGCCCAGGGAGCCACCCTTGGAGAGGAGGAACGCCCCAGTACAGCAAGTCTCCAGAAGGCTTGAGAAAGGCGACTTCAGGTCCATCTCCAAGGCAAATGATTTTCTACAAAGATGGAGAAGGACGCTGCAGAGGACAGAAGAATGGGGACACCAGGGAGAAAAAGCCCTGTTCGGCATCACTGAGCTTACCCCAAAGGTCAGACAACCTCAACAAAGTCCAACAGATAAGTTGGCAGGCAGCGAAGCAGGCAGCATCACAACTCGGGACCTGCAGAAATAATCTGCAGCCAGTCGTGTTTGAGAAGCAGGCTGCCCTGCCAGATGAAAGCATCTGCTCCCATGGAGCTGACAACACGCTGATGGAACAGCCAAGAGGGATACAGGGGCAGAGCACTCCCGACTCTTCTGACTCCAAACTGGGCTTCAGAGGAGACATCTGGCAGCCCAGCGTGTTAAAGGAGGAGACCAAAGATGTCCATCTCTGCAGAGGGACACAGTGCCCAGACAATTCAGCGAAGCAGCGGTATCCATACCTGGATGCTGAAGCTCTGGGACTGGATGAAGGGCAGCGTTATGTTCTTGTAATCCTCCCAGGTTTCGCGGATGAGATAAACTTCTTGACGGAGGTATTTCTGAAGGTGTTTCTCCGTGGCAGGGTACACCACTGTGGTTTTTATCTCTAGAAACAAATATGTTTACTGAATTACCATCACAGATGAAACCCACATTACTTCCTTCAGTCCCCAATAAACCTGTTTTCCCTTCCAATAAATGCCACACTAATACATTTTGAAAAGATACCACTAAAATAGCAGGGTGGAGGAGAATAGACATGGAAAGCAAACAAGTGCTTTAACCTCCCAGACTGCCACTGCTTTTCTTGAGGAAGGATAAGCCAACAACACAGCCGGGGCCTGTCTTTCCAGTTCAGGTGGAAGAGTTCGCTGTCTGAAAGGTTTTTTTTCCCACACTTGTCTTTTTAGGCACATCAGCAACATCAGGGCAGAGCTGGGGCTCCCTAGGGAAGAGTTTATATGCAGTCAACAACCAAGACAGAAACACGACCCCAGGGGCAGAGTCACATCTTCCTCATACTTAAATCTGAAGCTTATGGTATGTTATCGAGCGAGCACTCAGCAACTTTCTCCAGCCACGAAACCAGAGGTCGCACGAGCTGCAAACAGCGGGGCTGTACTGGGGCTGGCTCAAGGAGCGGCTCCTTCCCAGAGCTCTCAGCCATCACGATGCTTGGCCTCGAGCCCCGTGCGCAGGAGGCAAAGAGGTCAAGGGCACAGGGATGGATCCAGAGCAAACAACACGTGCTGATGGGTTAACACAGCATGGGACAAACTGAAGGAAGAAAGCGAAGTGATTCCCCTGCACTAACTGACAAACAAAGAGCATTTAGCTGTTTACTTTAGGAAAAGGAAAACAATTTTTGTTTCCCTTGAGATTAAAACTTTGCTGCGCAATTTCTGTGGCATTAAACAGGGTGCAAGTGCGCTCCTCGTCAACCTGGCAGCTTTGACATTGGCAGCACTAAATCTTACCCCCAGTGGTAAAACACTCAGAAAATATCCCCCTTTGGCCAAGATTAGATGTGCGATACAGAGCCTGCCGCAACTCCAAGGGTATGAGCAGTGCCTGCGCCTTCCCATCTAACTGAGATCTGCTATAAAGCGTAATGCAGGAAGGAGAAAAACCCCATGAAGCAGATCAGAACGAAGCAAGTGGCTGGGGCACTGCAAACACTGCAGCTTGTGCCCAAGGTCTGCCACGGTCACAAAAACCATGGGCTGCACACTCATCAGGGTATTATGGAACATCATGCTTCACGCTTTATATATGTATATATGCTAAACAGACACTGAATATAAGTATCTATTTGTTCCTAAAGCCAGGTTTTAGGGTGGGTTTATTATTTTTTCTCAGTTTTCTGGTTTCTGCTTTTCCTAAGGTTGGCGTGGCACAAGCTGAGAGCCTCTGCCTTTTTATTTCATGCCAAACCCAGCTTAATGAAATCCACAGGAAAATGCTGGTAACATGAAATATGAAAATGCAAACCACAAGGGCAGTCTGGTCTGATTCCCACCATACACATGTTCAGACAAGGTTGTTTTCCAGGACTCAATTAGCACTTCTAGCAGAATGATGTAATAGCAAAGAAAAAAAAAAAAGACAAGGCTGTAGCTCCTCTGCTCCTCACTTTAAGATCAGCAAAACACTATGGAGAAAACAAAAGGGCAAAAGATAAGAAAATATCACATCCACCCTCAGGCTGAAACTTCCGCAATTTAATTTTCCACCCCAAAAAAAGAGCAGGGACTGCAGCAGAAACCCCTCTATGCTGGGTGCGGTGACACCCAAAATCCATGCGCTGCCCAGGACGGGGTTGCAGAGGACCTTTCTCAGCTTCTGCGGCACCTCCCCAATTTGGGGGGTGGCTGCTCATAGTGGGGAGACACACTTAGGATAACTTTAAAGCCTAGTGCAAGATCAGAGAAACCCTTAATGTGCAGCTGCGGTTGAGCAGCAGATGTTTGGAAGAGGAGAGGGGGGGAGAGGCTGTGGTTCACTAATGATTATTTCCCTTCTAGAGGTCTCATCAACCCCAAAACACCCCAGCAATGCTAATTAGCATAAGTCACTACAGCCAGAGAAGCTGTTTGATAAATGCTCAGAACCTGACTATGGTTAGGAGCCTGCGCACGGGATGCAAAGTCCCAGCTAAGGCTGGGCTCAGCCGCAGGAAACATCCACGGCGAGACCAGGCTCGCCGCGAAATCTTTCCATTGCTGGCGACCGGCCGCGTTCAATGCTCCATTTTAAAAGCCGCCCTGCTCTTGGCAGACTCCATGTGCATTAAAGCATCACGTACACCGTGGGGCAGCTGAAACCTACCCTGGCCTGGAAATGCAGGTAAAGAACTGCTGGACACGTGATGTGGGTTTTTAAACTCACTGAAGGGTCAAGGATTGTCTCCGCTCATGTCTGAGTCACATCAGCCAGCATGTTCCTGAACACCAGCCCAGGGACACCACGAAACACCTGTGGTTTATTCTGGAAGTCAGGACTGACCATCAATTAACTGGAGGTTATAAAAAAGGAAGTTTAATTGAAGGAATCTGGATGAGCAGGAGGCAGAGGTACTGCAATGGTAGAGAACAACTGATCAGCCAGTTCACCCTACGAAGGGTGTTTGAGGGGATACACCACACCATTGTTTGCCTGTTCAGGAAAAAAGGAATTATAAGAATGACCAAAAACAAAACTTCTCCGCAGTCCTGCTAAACACAAAAGAAAAAAAACAACCCAAGACAAAAAAAAAAAACCAAAACAAAATACAGCTCATTTGGGGAACTTATGGAAAAAGTGGCTGAAGGCAGCTGTCACCAAGAGGAGAGGACGAAACACATTATCCCATGCTCCCTACGGCGCAGGACAGCTACGTCTCACAGATGGGATGGAAGTAGAGAAAGCTTGCGCACGTAGGAAAGCGCACTCCAGGCTCACTAGCAATGCTGCATCCCCTTTCGTGCCACGCTGTCCCCAAGCTCTGCCAACATCCCCCTGCAGCTCGGCACATCTGATTTCAAACTGATGCAAACAGCAAGGAGAGGCTGGGGCGACCCGCTGAGATGCCTTGCGCTCGCTTCTCCCATCCCACTCAGCAATGCTGAAACAGGCCACAGCAGTTTTGTTTTAAATAGATTTAAACATGCTGGGAAGCCAAGAGAAGCATGCAGGGCAGGAACAACCTGTTTCTACTTTTGGGCAGGGGCACTTTTACCGCCCTTTGCTAGCAGAAAGCTGAAATTTGGCTTATAATCTGCCTAATCAACTCAACTGTCAGGTGCAGAAAGGTGCCAAGCCCAGGAAATGGCAAAGAAAGTCATATTTGCACTCTTGCAATGTTGTTTGGGTTTCCCCACCCCGCCACAAACATCTTTCCTGCTGCATACAGCTCTGCTGCTGTCTTCCCATCGCCAGGTATCTCCTCCATTGCAGCCCTGGCTAAATATAACGATGCACAACCTCCCCCTTCCCCTGCTTTATTAACATAGTTTATTTAGTTGTATGATCACAACTGCGCAGCAGTCACAGGGCAACACTTAATTTTAACCCACTCCTGACCAGGTACAACCACAGCTTTGCCTCAGACATCTGGGCTCATTATTGAATGAAATAAAAGCACAAAAGGATAAAGCTTGCAAGAGCTCAGTCTCCAAGGCCAGCACATGCCAGAGCAAGCAAAGCGCGCTGCTGGGGACTTCTGCCAAGGCTGTCTGGCCCCTGGTTCTCATCCACAGACCAAGGACTGAGGACTCATCTAGCTGCAACAGCCACAGCAAAGAAAAAATTTGCAGGTTACCAATCCCGTCCAAAAAATAGAGCAAGGCATGACGATACCTCCCACCTTCCCCTAAACTACCCCACACGCTGCCTCTGCTTCAGGTTCCAGCTTTTTACTGGAGTGTAAATGGAAAGAGTTTTCTTTGATGGGCAAGCCCCACAGGCAGGCAGAACGTGGAAACACCGAGACAAACTAGCCTTCCCAGTGCAGCTCATGCAAGTTTCTCCAGCTTCTCACTGCCTGAAACTAGACGCTTTTTGGGCTCAGGACAACAGGGACATGTATCACTTCCTGCATGACTGAATACTTTCCTTCCAAGCTCTCCCATTTCTCCCACAATTTCTCCACCCCATGTCGGAGAGATGGAGCCGGAGCATCTCCTGATGCGCTCATTTTTAGATGTTTTTAATAAGCTTCAGCCTGCAGTGCAGGGATGAGCCATGCCCAGCGAGTAAAGACTCCTTTAAGGACTGATAAGAGCCCTTGAATTACAGCAGCACAGCTTTGGTGCTGTGAAACACAGTATTCCTCAGCAGCCAGGAAAGAAACGGTTGCCTTTTTTTGTTGGAAACAGCAAGCTCTCCTTGCTAAATGGGTGTGAGCAACACCAGGAGCTGGATGTTATTGGGGAACATGTTGCTTGAACCATCTGGCTTTTGCAGTCAAGCATTGTCCGCAGGAAAATCTTTTCCCTGCTATGAAAGTGGCCCTTGCTCTCCCTGCAAGGGACAGTCCCAGAGCTCGGGCTTCCTCCACCATGACCTCACACCTTTAGGCATAAACTGCCTCTTAAATCTATGTAACATCCAGCAACTTGCCTTACAGTTATGCGCACCTGCCTTTGCTGTTAGCGGGGCAGTTACAATCAGAAGGCATGCTCTCCGACACTCCTCCCAGCAGACTCGTTCACAAATGTCCTCCTCCTCAGACGGGTGGTTTTAGGTTGCCCTTCAGATGAACTCTGACCATTACTAAGCTGGTTTGCAAATGTTATTTCCCATTTTAGCCTTGACACATCTCTCCCAGTGGCCAGTAAAACAAATGAGCCAAACAAGACACAGATGAGGTCCTTTCTGATCGGCGCCATCTTCGTATGTCCCCATGCCAGCGGGCTCCCTAAGTCTCATCTTTAAGCTGCAGCAGAGTGAAATTCCTCTTCCTGGGGCAGAATGGAGTCATTTGCTCAGGTAATGTGCTTCTTTTGGCCTCCCTTTCTCTGCCTTCGCCATGCAAACAAAGCGACTGGCCCAGCCTCGCAGGCTCTTTTACCATCAAGACAAAAGAAGCTTTCATCGCATGAGGCCTGTGTTAGCTTGACTCCACAGAGGGAACAGCATCCAACTCACTTAAACGAGGAGGCGGGGAAAGGCTGAAGAAAATATCCACTTTCAGCTATCATGAAACTCCAGGTGAATGAAGAGGGCCCCCCCCCAGGAACTCTGAACCACAAAGGCAGCATTGAGAAACACACTTTGAAAAAGCGGAGGGACCCGGAGGCAGTTCTTCACACCGTCAGTGTGCCCAACATCACGAGTCACCTGCGGTCATGATTTCCTCAGTCTGGAGGTTTATCTTACCTTTAGAAAGCAAGAAGCTGAAGGTGGAGGGGCTTAGCCACCCAAGATGCTGTGAAATCTCCAGGACGAATTCCTCTTCTGTGTGACACCGCAACGCGGGACTTTTTGGAGGAACTGCTTAATGCCAAAGTTTGACCTTTTCTGCAAAATACTTTTACTGCATCGCGATAACCAGTTGTAAACCTGCAAGCGCCAGGAGATAAAACCCTGTATCTCTCTAACCCTGCAACCAAGAGGCCAAGACAGACGCAGTGCGAGGGCTCACTGGGTCTCCACACGATCGCTCGACATCCAGGGTTTTCTCACAAGCCCTGACATTGCCTGCAGCCTTACAGGAAATTTCTCCTCCTTCGTTTTAGGTTTATGAGCTGCATTCCTCACACAGACTCCCCCCTTGGGCCATGACTCAGCTCAAAAGGGCAATTTCCTTCCCCTCCTGACACACACGACCATTTCCTCTGGTGCCAGCCCAGCTGCCCGCCAGCGGCTCAAGCAGTGTGCCCGCAAAAACAGCTATTTGGCCCTGAATTGCTTCAAAGGAAGAAGCCTCCTGACTCACCGCTCAGAGCCAGGGAGCCTGGAGAGCAGCACCAGGGACCACAGCCCCCTCCTGATCTCCTGCTTGGAGCTGCCCAACATCCAGAGCAAGCACAGCGGTGCCAAGGAGAGGGGTGGGAAGCAAAGACAGGTATGTTTCTGCCAAACCTGCCTTTTAAAGGCAAATTTTAAAGTAATTAAAAAAGATAGACTTCAGAAGGAAGCCAGAGGCTTGTTCCCCACTGAAACCTGCAAAAGGAATGGCACAAACACTTATCCAAAAGCACAGCAGGTTTAGTCGAGCCATATGTGAAAAACAGCGTGGCTAACAGAGGCAGCGTCACAGCACAGAGGACAGACAGAACAGAAACAACCCGAGCGAGGATTTAGTTTAACAACAGCCCAGAAATGGTACGTGCAAAGACCCAGACCTGGTTTTGTTCCAGCTTCTCAGAGAAAGCAGGACCTGGCACAGAACTGATGGAGACCAGCAACCCTTTAACAGCCTTTTCACCCCAGCAAGGGGTTTTGCAAATCTTAAATTAAATTAAAAAAAATCTTGCTATCAGAGTACTGCTGGAGTTATACAGTGCTGAAGCAAAGTGCTACAAAGAAGTCAAATACCAGCACCGCCGGCAGGGCTGCAGCTGCAGAGAGGCCCAGGGGATTTTAGTCTTGCAATGCCACCTCGTGGGAACGGCTGCAAGTCGCTGCCAGCCTCAAACCCAGTGGGTGCCCAAGCAGGAGTCTTTCCAGCCAACAAAGCATAGCTTTAACATCTTCCCACACAAGGCATCCGCAATAATTGTGGTGTCACAGTGTTTTCCTGCCATTGAAACATGGCATTGTAACGCTGAAACGTCTGATTTAGAGGTTTTGACAGCACAAGAGGAGTTTTGCACAACTCAGGCTCCCAAAGCCAGACAGTGCTTCCTCCTACACCATGGACACAGCGCTAAAATAGGAGTGCTTTCGTGAAGGAACAAAAGAAAAATCTGTCTCACAGGATGACAGCCTTCAACTGAAGATCTCCAACCCGCTCATCTGACCTGATCACACTCAGTTATTAATTGGGTTTCGAAACACACGGATGTGTGAAATCAGCAGGGAGAAGCTTGAAAGGCAGAGGCCAGGTGCCCATCCACCCCAGGCACTCAAGGTTACCAGCATTTAAATCCCCCCTGCAAACATGCTGGCTGGCGGTCATTACCAGGCGACATCAGGTAACAAAAATAAGGCACATGAGATGATACCCTGGAATGAGAAAAAGCTGACATGTGCTCTGCAGAGACTGTTTTCAAGGTAAACCTTATGGAAAGAGACAATATCCTACCAGATTAACCAACATCACTGAAGGAAAAAAAAAAAAAACACCCACAGGAGGAAAGCTTTCAGACCCACAAGCCCTTCTTCACCTTTAAATCAAGGCACAGGCAGATGATTGCAAGTAATCAAGTGAGGGCCATTTAACAGCCAGCTACTCATCAGCTGAGCTAGGTGTCTGACAGCACAAGGGAAACGGGGTGAAACACGGCAGCATCCAAAGCCTTGGGAGTAAGATGTCGCCTTCGGAGCGGCAACGATCCACCAATCTCCCCACCTCAGCCAGGTCTGCTGCTGTCGGCCAAACCACAACTGGGGTGGTGTGGTCAGGTCCGGCAGTGGCACCTGCCTGACGTGATGCATCCTCCCCTCCGGAGCTGGCAGGAGCACACCAACCCACAACCCAGCCATGACTGCTGGTCCACAGCCAAGCCACCGAGCAAGCTGCCTTCCCAGGACCGCCATTGTGCAAGACCGAGAGCACTCACCGCTCAGCTCCGGGGGAGGATAGAGGTGGTACGTGCTGTAAATGTCATTGCACATCTGCAGCTCCAGCTTCGTGTGCTTCTTCAGCAGGTCCGATACCTTCTCCTCCTGGAAAGGAGTCTTTTCCAGGATGACTACAGCATCTGTCCCCTCTCCAGAGGAGCTGGTCACCTGGAGTAAGGGTGGATAAAACTGTCAGCAAACACAGACACAGCACTGCCTGGAGAGTTTGAGGCCAGGACCTGAATGTCTCCACCCAGGGACCATGGGGGACACACCTTGCAGCCTCGCAATTCTCGGGTACAAACCCCATCCCCATCAAACCACCCACTGGGCAGCACTCATCCAAAAATAAAACACATTTGCCCTAAAGCATGGCAGGAATCCGCTCCCCAGTGGGGAACACAGGTGTTTTTCTGGAGGAGCCCATCTGCACCTCCCTGGATGCTCCCAGAGTCCGCAGTCGCATTCCCACTGACCCACATCACTGATTTCATCTCAGATATCCACAAGTCGACATGGGGCTGCTGACGGGGTTGTTGGAGGGTCAGGAAGAGGGAGGAAGCAGGCACAGGGCTCTGCATCATGGTCAGGGAGCAAATCTAGGCTGTTTTGGGGCAGCAAGCACTGCTGCCCTGCTCCAAGGAACCACAACCCCGATTTGGACATGGCCTGAGCGTGCTGGTTTGGGGAAGAGCAGGGTGCAGAGCACACCCCCAAATCACTCCCATTCGTACAGGACCCCGGCAAGGCCTCCCTGACCACCGCTTGAGGAGAGCACAGGGGCTCACCTTGGGGCTTCCAACCCAGCCACACTCACAGGGTAGAGCGGGCAGGTCTGTGCTCAGTTCACTGAACATCATCAACCTATTGCCCTGAGACAGAAGCAGCAGCCTAAAACTTCCCCATCCTCATTGCCGGCTTTGGATGAAAATCGCCAGGAGACAGAAGCTGAGACGGCTGCACTGCTCCCACACCACAGCCAGCCTCTCTGGCCACAAAACTTAAGAGTTATTACAAATTTCCCTTTTACAGCACCTGATTGATGTGCCTATCTTATTTACAGGCCCAGAGTTATCATTTTCCTTGCAATTCAATGCCATTTTACCCACCAAGCACGAAAAACCTGCTCGCTGGGCCAAAATCAACAGCTACACTAATACGAAAAAAATAAAATACCCTGAGGGTTGAAATAAGCTTTCCAGTGCGCTGCTGCTAACAGCCGCCTCTTGCCCGGATTTGGGCAGCACTGAGCTGGAAAAGAGAGTCTGGGGCTAGGCTTTGTTGAGTACAGAAGAGCCGGGCCGCAGCCCTGTGGAGGGGAGAACACCGGGAGGTGACCGGGGAGCCCCTGGCCAC
>NW_010536045.1:0-405 GCF_000687285.1 Phaethon lepturus
GCTGCTGCGTTGGGGGACAGCGGGTGCTGCAGGGCCTCTGGAGCAGGAGGGTGTCCCACCAGAAGGAACCCCATCCCAGGGGACATGAGAGGTCCCAGCCAGGTGCATCACCGTGCCGCGGCACCATTCCCACCGGCCTTTTGCAATCAACCCTCTCCCATTTCGCAATCCCCCCTCCCTGGGCTTTGCGGCAATGGGGGGGCTCCTCCCCTGGGTCACCTCGGGGCTCCCATCTCCCACGGTGGCAACAGGACCCACAGCACCCACGTGGCTACACCCCCCCAGCACGCTCAGGAGGGAAAAAACCAGTTTGCAAAACACACCCAGAGCTTGAAAAGCCACTGGGAGCAAGGAGTGGGACACGTCACCGCAGTTCAGGTGGCACCGGGCGAGGGGCCACCACGG
>NW_010536045.1:572-833 GCF_000687285.1 Phaethon lepturus
CTGGGGGCTCTGCACGGGGTGCAGCGTGGGGCTGGCGGCTGGCAGGGGGAGAAGCACCCGTCAGGCACTGGGGACAGCTTGGGGACAGTACCGCAGTGCCACCCCGTGGCCACTGCAGTGGGTACCGCCGGTGGGAGCTGGAGCATCTCGGCGGGGATGGGGTGGCCCTGAGGACAGGGTGGCCCTGGGGGACAATGGGACCTGGCGTCACTCACCTGGCTTGGGCTTGAGGAAGCCGTTGCTCACGTCGTCGCAGGTGAC
>NW_010536046.1:0-539 GCF_000687285.1 Phaethon lepturus
CCGCACCGCGCCTGTCGGGTGCCGGTGGTCCCCTCCTCCCTCACTGTGCTGTTCTCACCTGCTAACAGAGCACTGTCTGTACGGCTATTTTCTGTATGGTCGTTGAAGCGGATGTGCCCCTCGAGTGGGTGTGTATCTGCGGTTGTGAAGACGCTTCAAGAAGACCACCCCACTTCCAGAGAAGTTTAACTTGTTCATGGCAGGCGCCAAAGGGTCGTGGGATGTAGCCCTCTGTGGGATGTCGCCCTTTGCAGGGACCTGTGCCTTCCGGGGAGCAGCGGGATGAGCGGGGGGTGGGGATCATGAGGGGCGGCCAGAGCTGCTGTCGGTGTGCAAGTACCTTCCTTCTCGCTCACCCCTGCTGCCAGCAGCCCCTCTGCTTATCGGCGCGAAGCAGGGAAATCGGCACAGCAGCTGGTGTCAACCAAGTTTATTAATCCCAGCGTGTGCGGGAGCGGCACCCACTTGCAGCGCAGGGCGACGTTGCCACGGTGCTACAGAGCTACGTGGGAAGGGGAGATCGCAGAGGCTGGGGCACC
>NW_010536046.1:624-9378 GCF_000687285.1 Phaethon lepturus
CGTGGTTTTGACCCTAGCATACCTCAGTTTTATACCAGACTGTCTTTGCAGCTGGGGAGCTGTGCTGGTACAATTGCGCCAGTTTAAATGCTCATATCGTTAAGTCAGTCTGGTTTAAATGGGAGTGTATCCTTTAGCAAGATAAAGGCCTGGGCACTGAAGTGGTCACTACCTCCATTGTGCAGCAGTGAAGCTGATTCAAACCTTCATTTGAAAAATTCACAGCAGGCTTTCTCAACGAGGATAGCTTTTTGAAACATAATTTATGCACATTTTGTTCTCTCCAAACCGCTCCCCTAAGGTTCACAAAGTAAATCTCCAGGACTCTTATTGCTAGAGGCCCCTGCTTAGCAATGAAATAAATGTTTATAATCCAGTAAGACTTTTTTTTTTTTCCCTCAAGTCAGTCTCCGCTTCTTGTATTTTCAGCATTTCACTAGATCTCTATTACATTTCCTGGTAATCTGGAGCTGATGTTATAAGGACAGAAGGGCACCGTTCCTTCTTTATTAGTTAGCCGTAATACTTTTGTCTCCCTAGAGAAATTGCCTTGCTGCATTTTGCTTATTTTCCGGGACTTTGTGTCCACTAGAGGGGGGTGTGTACAAAGCTTGCGTTGGTCTTGCTGTTAAACTGCATCACTGCCAGAAAGAACAAGCACAGATTTTAGGAACAACTGGAGTGCCTTTACTGCAGGTGAAAATAATTGATGGACGCCATTTAAGAGCCACTGTTAATAAGCTAGGAAATAAAATAATAATTTAATTTAAAAATTAAAAATAACTAATCTGCCGATGTAGTTACAGCTCAGCCACAGCATGAGGTCCCAGTTGGTCCTGCAATGTGCTGCCAGTGAACCTGTAGATAAGAAATCAGGGCCAAAACTGATTCATACAGCCAGAAAGGGCTACCAGAAACAGGCAACACTGGCCCAAGTATCTTCCCAGGTAGGGAAGACAGAGGCAATCAAAGATCTCATGGGCAAACATGTCATACAGATTTCAGACATACATATGCAATGTATTTACTAGGCTGTGTTTTATGAATAGCTGCATATTTATGTCTTAGAAGGTTTTTACATGGTGGATAGGGTTTTTTTTAAGGAGCGGGGGTGAAGTACTTGCTAATCTGTATGTTGCGTACATGACCAGATTAATTTTATGTATTAGAGTGGGTGAGGATTGATTTACTAGTCAAATGAAAAGAAAGTGCATATACACATACATTTAGTTACATCCACCTCTGTATGTCCATCTGTCTATCAGCTTATTTTCACTAAGTGGAGACAGCAGCATGCCGCCTGGTGCATGCAGGCTGCTCACTGGTTTTGCTTCGGTGCAGGTTTTTGTTTGGCTGCAGCTTCCTCTGTCCTCCTTACTGAACTCACAACAGACAGGTCATCAGTCGCTGTACTGGACATGGAAATGGGTGTAAGGAAAAGCTGAAGAGCATGAGCGTAAGCAAGACCAATGAGAAGAGACTTGCTTTGCTTTCTGTTCTGCTGAAGTATTAAATTATTATCTGTCTTTTCTGCAGTCTGAAATTTTATGTGTGTGTGTCTAGGCAGGATTGGTGGACCTTAGGATCCCTGACCAGGTTTGCAGGGAGTGGAAAAGGTTGTTTAATACCTTTCTACTAAGACAGTAAGACAGTATTTGCCCCACAAATACCACTTCTTTAATACTGACCACACCTGGTTATGGTTGCACTGCTTTTGGTTTGTTCCAATTCGATGTTTGTCGGCTAGGAGCTCTGCTGTACACAGACAGCAGGTGAGAAATGAGCAAGACAGCAGTCATGAGAATCATTGTAAAATTTTGTTCCCTTTTTTCATATTTTACTAAGAGATATCAAATTGCCTGTCCACAGCACAGTGTTCATAGCAGTACAATCTAATGCCTCTCTTAGGAGACTTTCTTCATAGATTCATCAAAAACATAAAATGCTTTGGAGATTTGAGACAAAAGAATTGAAAATCTGGACCATTGGTAACTCAAGATGAAATTTCCTGGAATACTGTGGTTTGAAACATTTGCTGTTAGTAACCAGAGAAACAGGAGCATGTGAAAATTTCTTTTCTTCAAAGACACTCTTTTTTTTGTTCAGCCATTATTATATGAAATAGCATAATTCAAGGCTTGACTTGGTGTTCCTCAGTCCACATGCATGGGATTTGTCCTCTTAGATCACAACAGCACATCTGAAAGAAGCACATCTTGGGAAGATAGCAATCAGGGAGGGCTGACACAAAGAATGAGAGTGGTTAAATGCCAGACAGGACCTGTGATGTAGGTTCAGGAGAATGAAAAATACAAAGGGCAAGAAGGATGCAGTAGTAAGAAATCACGAAGGAATACCAAGGGAAAAATGTTCTGCTTGCGAACCCCAGGATTCACAACTGTGCTGGAGCACCTTTACAAGACAGAGATGATGCAGGTGCATTTTTGGGGCCCAAAGAAAAACTGTAGTAAATTGGAAAAGGAATATGAAGATGTCCCCTGTAGTTTGGTATCTGATACAGGCACAACCGAGAAGCTGAATGCGTCACATCATCAAATTCTGTACCAAGCTTGACAAATGATTTTGCTTTTGTTCTGGCTGATAATGTTCACAATCCTCAAACTCCCAAAAGGGAGATTTTGTCTGCTGAAAACGTGCCAGAGGCTTTAGTTGTACATGCATATGACTGATGGTATCTTTGTTCACTCTTCTTTGCCTGTGTGGTTTGGATAGTTAATACTACTTGCCAGAGTGTAAGGGTGACATTTTCCTGCTTGTTATAATTTTGATTTAAGCTTGGGGAGAGGAAGTAAAAAGTAAGGCCTGATTCTGCTTAAATTCTTTTGTAGCTGCAGTATTCCAAGGGCTCCTGTACAGGGGTTCACTTTGGTTTCTTCACAATAAACTGAACAGATTACTGATTTTTTTGGGGGGGGCTTTCTTGTCTGTGTTAAATGATTACATATACTGTATTTAATCTCACATATCTATGGTTTTTAATTGCTATAACCAAGGTTGCATCGCCTTCAGCAAGCCTGCTCAGCTGATCATTGCCCTATATTATTTCCTTCAGGTTATGTTACATGTGGCTCTCAATTCTTTCAGGATATTTAACAAGTGCTTAAATGTGTTGCTTAATCAACTCACATATGTTGCTGGATCAACTTGCATATTTAAAGCTTTATATTTAGGCAAGTGCTTAAATGCCTGGATGAACTGAAGCCTTTAAAGAGTAACCTGTGGTTAGCTATTTTATTTAGTTACTTTACACTATAAAGAAACACTGCTATTTACTATTTCTATATCAAAATGGGAATCTGGAAAGTGTGGCTCAAGTGAGGTAGGGTTATTAGATGTCCCTGCTCATTGCAGGGCGGTTGGACTAGATGACCTTTAAAGGTCCCTTCCAACCCAAACTGTTCTATAATTCTATGATTCTGCAATTCTGTGATTCTATGACATGCACTGTCATGATACTAAAAGAATTTTCTCTGTTATTAGTTTTGATGGCTGCCTGTTACAGAGAAATTTTCTCATAGAAGAACATAATTTTTGATTTTCAGAAAGACACAGGGGGAACTATATGACTCTAAACTTAAATTGCACAGCACTACACTTTAGCTAGTATCTTAATATCACAGAGTAGATTTTAATTTCTAGGGTTGAAGATGTGAAAGAATGAAGAAATGAAGAATGGATTATCCTCTGGCATACATTAGGATGCAATGGCCTCTTCCTTCTACAGTATTGGCTGTATTTTGAATAAAGCTGCTGTGTTCACAGAATAAAGGAAAAACAACTGCCTAAAACTGCAAGCAGAAGCAAGCAGAGATACAGATTCCTTAGGCATAGTAAGCAGCAAGAGAGGGTGCTCTATGTTTCTTGTAATCTTTTCAGTCTTACTCATTTCTTTTATTACTGTCCATCAAGAAAGATACAAATCCCTCATTTCTACAGAAGAAAGTTAAAGTGCCAGTAGTCTACGCAGTTACTTGCTGAGTACCAGCCAAATGATCAATAGTTTTTAAACTGAAAAGCATTTGGATAACTAGCTCTTGTCTAGGCATCTCCTATTTGACTTCTGTTGGAGCTAGGCACCTAGACACTTTTTCAAAATTTGTGCTAACCTTTGGGATTAATAATTTATCTTTGCTTTCTTGAACGGTTTGGGTTTGAGAAGGTGGTATCATATATATATATCATATCACCATATTTGGTGATACAGATTTAGCTAGCAAGGTAGTCTTTTGAAATTATGGCCCTTTTTAGACTTTGAAAGTACAGATACTAATTATTTTTAATGTGGTTACCCTTGGCATCCACAAGGTGCATATATTTTCCTGATAATTCTGTTCATGCCCCTGTTGCCAAATCTCCATCAATATAACTGAGGGGAAACTCTGGTTCCAAAAGTAGGGCTACGAAACTGTAACATGAGATAAGACAGACACTTTGATAAAGGCATAGATAGAAAACTTATGGATAACATTTTGATTTCAAATAAGAATCTGTGTGTACACAAAATGAAATAAAATTAACTGCCATCATTAATCAACTTTTTTCTGCTTTGTCTAGGAAGCTCTTGGATGCATCTGAGTTCCCCGAAAAATGGACAGGTGAACAAAATATGTTCTTTTCCCTTCTTTACTGGTAAACTTAATATTGTAATATAGCTGGTATTTTCTTATTAGGACCCAAATCTTCTTCTAGAATAATTTATACTAAGTGAATTGAAAATGTGATAGCAATCAGCAACAGTATGCTGTGCAGTAGATGACTATATGTTTGCACCCCCTTGACTTGATGTGGTAGGACTTCTGTACTACACGTAGTGCACTTTGGCGTATGCCATGTCTTCAGGCATCTTTGCAGGCAAAAGAAATGGCTGTTTAAAATCTTTAATCTTTTAATCAAGCCTTAAGCTGAAAATGAACTGTAAAAGGCATTACAGTAGAAAGATGAACATTAATTATTTTGGCAGGTCTTAAATTACATCCCAGCCAATCTTATTAGTAGAATAATTCTGCATATAAATATTAGGTCTAAGTCATTGCCCATGTTATCTGCACCCTTTTTTGTTATATCCAGAGAAAAATTATACCAGGTCTGTTCAGGTGTGTATTAGTCTTGTGGCAGTTTCATGAACCTTCAAAGTCTGTCTGGTCAGTTTTTGTTTGGAATTCATTTTTGTTTGGAAAATCATTTTGTGAATGATTTTGGATGTCAGGTGTCGCAGTTACAACTGTCATAGCTACAGGCTTGGGTCTTAAGCTTTTAAATCAGGCTTCAGAAAATAAACCAGTTCTGTGCATGTAGTCCCACCTACCCAAAGTCTTCAATATAGGGAACTGTCCCAGTGAGGCATGAATTCATTTTGCTCTTTCCGTGAGTTATGTGAACACCAGTGTGCAGAATAAAGCCAAAATTCAAAGATATCACAGTAGGTCAGTCTTCAACCACTCTCATGCTGCTATAGCACACGTTGTGTTATATTTCTTGGGGAAAAGGCAGTGTTACAGTAAATCCTCCACTGTTGTGCTGTTTTTCTGTACTAACAGCTCATATGCAGCCTCTAGTGACAGATAGACCTTACAATTTACCAGAAAACTGAAGAGCTCCAGGTAGTATGTGTTTATTCAATAGCTTAGTCACATGAGACCTACCTGTTAATACATGGAAATTTGTCTTTTGCATATGTTGTAGGAGCCTATTTACCAAGTACAGGAAGGTTTTATCCTTCTTTGTGAAGGTATATGCATGTGCTTCTCTTTCTTTGAATCCACTATCCTGAAGCATCCCTTGCCTCTTCCCAAGGCAGCCTCACACATGCTACTCCGTGCCCTGGGCGCGGGTTTCCTGCCTCCCTCACCTTGGTGCAGCTTCCCACCCCGTTCCTGGCTGGACTTTTACATTTGAGCCACCCTTTGACTTTAAATAAGTTTTTAATAAACCCCACAGTTTTAATAAACTTTAATAAACCCCACAGTTTATTGACAATGCTTTTTAGCCAGGCCATGAGCTTGTTGCAAGAACTGGCTTTTCTTGGGGTTAGTCACTGTGTGCATTAACTTCAGAAGAGCTCCAAACACAGTTCAGGCTTGGCACAAATAATTTGGTTTACGTGTCCACGCTTGAATCTCCCAATGTATGTAATTTTGCTCCTGACTGGCTGAGAATTACATAACTGCTGTTTTCCTTGGCTCTTCTCTTCTCCTGTGCTTTCAGCCTGTGCTTCTGTCATCTACTGGTTTGTCTCTTCCTTTACCCCATACATGCCTTGAAAAAGTAGGTCTGCCCTTGTGCTGTTTCGGTAGTGCACAGGTCAAAGGATCTGTAGCTTCCTGAGGGCCTTCAGTTCCCCTGTGGTGCAAATGCAAATCAACACAGTTTATTCCCATCACCCCAGCCATTTACACAACCTATTTATTGTTAGAGCAGTATTTGTATGGCAGTTTCAACACAGAAGAATGTGTTCACTGTTGTACAGAGGCACCTCTTGCAAAGTCACAGTCCATTTCCTGGTAGAGCTGAGAGTGCAGTGCCCACTTTTCCCTTGTCCTTCAATGGCAAATTCCTCCCCAGTTCTCATCCTGCATGAACAGCCTGATGGACCACAGGTGGGCTTTGGTGGTGCATGAGCTTAGAGTTTTCTTTTGCTGATCCCTAGTCGCTTGATATGTTCATCACGAAGTTTATAAAAATACTTGAGCCATGACATATAGCTCTACTTGGAGTATTTAAACAAATAAATTTCAAAGATTTATAGACAATCAGTGTCTGAATCTATCATGAAAGAGTTGTATTGGCAGAAAAGGATCTCAGCAGTGCAAAATTGGTGGCATGGGAAGACTAAATAAGAGAGAGCGAGAAGTAACATTGCATGTCTAAGGTTAGTGCACCAATACAGCTTTTTAACCTTTAGTATCTTCTTATTGAATGATAATCTGTATGATTCTCTTTCGTTGTTTAATAACATTTCAGGTTGTTTATTTCCTGCTGCAGCTGTTCGCTGGAGCATATCCTCTGGAAACAGTGCAGCTGCGGTGTTGCTGCTTTTAAGCTGTCATTAAAGGCTTACAGGAGCAAAGCCTCTCACCTCCCCACACCCCCAGCCCCAAGGATGTACTTGACTTGGAGATAAATGTGGTCCAAGAAGACAGCAAACTGGTCTGAGGACTGTAATGATGGAGTAGGACTGAGTAAAGACGTCCAGCATAGCATTAATAGATATGTGACTGTCCACGTTTCATTTAAAATATTAAATAGTGATGTGGAGTGAAAAAAGAAAATACCTCATTCATATTAGTCAACTGAGTTACTCTTGCTGACAATATAAAGGTCATGGAGAGTGAGAAAGATTGCAGAAGCAACAAATGTAGCTGGCAAATAACAAGCCTTTACAAAATAATCCATATGAAGAAGACTATTTTGATTGTGAAGGACACACTGGTAAGCCAACAATACAGAGAAAGCCATGATTTAATCGTAGCAGAGAGTAAATTATACCAGGGTATCCATATTTTGTGCAGACTTACAATTCCATCTCTGGTCAGAGCACAGGATGTCCAGGGCATTTCTCTGTGTTATTTACTCATCTGCAGGTATTTTGCAATAATTGATTCAATCACAGGATCACACAATTATGTAGGCTGGAGGTCTGTATGTGATCTGGTCCAACGCACACCACTCATCCCACTCCAACCCCAAAGCAGGGCCAACTTAGATCAGATTGCTCATGACCTTGTTCCTTGAGTTTTGAGTACCTCCAAGTCTGTTCCAGTGTTTGGCCATCATCATAGTGCAAAAGGTCTTTCTAATATCTAATTGGAATTTGCAGTGTCCCAGCTTGTGTCTGTTGCCTCTTGTCCTATCACTGTGCACCTTCAAGAAGAGTCTTCAGCTTGTCTTGTCTACATCATCTGATGCAGACAGCAGTTGTGGACATCAGTAAGATCTCCCCTTAGCCTTCTTTTCTCCAGACTGAACAAACCCAGTTCCCTCAGGTTCACATCATGCCTCCCTGACCCTCTTTCAGCCCTGTACAGGACTTGCTGCAGTTTGTCACTGTCTTTCCTGTACTGGGGAAGCCCAAAACTGGACACGGTACTCCAGATGGAAGTCACACAGGTACCAAACAGAGGGGAAATAATCATGTTCGTCAAGCTGTTGGCTACACTTGTGTGTGATACAACACAGTATGGGCATACTGCTCACTCATCTTCAACTTGCTGTCCACCAGGACCCTATGTCCTTGCAAAGCTGCTTTCCACCCAGTTGTCCCTCAGCTTGTGCTGTTGCATGGAGTTGCTCCATCCCAGGTGCAGGACTTTGCCTCTGCCTCTGTTGAACTTAATGAGATTTCTGTCAGCCCATTTCTACAGTCAGATGCCCTGTGAAGGGCAACCCTGCTCTCCAGTGTACCAGCTGCTCCCTTTTATTTAACACCAGCAGTGGACTGGCTGACTGTGTAATGCACCTCATCATCCAGGTCATTATTAAAGGTATTAAAACAGTATCATCAGCTCCAATAGCAACCCCTCAGGAATGTGATTAGTAAATGGCTGCCAGCTGGACTTCATACCGCTGTCTATCAGTGGTTTGCAAGTCAGCAGGAGAAAAGCAAGTAGAGGCTATAATCTGAGCACATTTGGCCCACAGTCAAATTTTGTGTTGATCTGAGTGTTTTGGAGAGCTAGTGGTAAAGTCTTTACAGTTTTACTTGTTTGCCTTCTATGTGAAATCAGCAGAATTCTC
>NW_010536046.1:9423-16858 GCF_000687285.1 Phaethon lepturus
AGAATTACTATTATTAACCACTATTTAGGAAGACAGTAGCAAAATGTTAGGGAACGTACCCATAGATGAGGAAGCAACAAGCAGTCATATGGAAGGTGCAACATACTTTATACGCAACAGGTCTCCTTCTGAGCAAGAAACAGGAGTGGCATCATGCTGCTGAGTTCCAGGAGCTGCTAATTCACCATCTAGCTCTCAATTAATTTCCAATTGTAATTTTTGAAGTCTGTAACTGGTTATGGCCTAGTTATCCAGTCACAGCTTTTCAGATAAGGCTTACTGAAAAACCTTCTAAAGGGACTTTGGACCAGGCTAGCATTGTACAATAGATTTCAAATGAGAAGTTTCTGATGAAGGATGCTTTGTGAGGGGAGTTGTTACCACATGAGAATTAAACTAAGACTAACACAGGTTTTCTCAATGTTTTCTCAGATCTTACACTGCATGAGTTTTATAAATCTTATTGCTCAAAGTGCTGCATTGGGCTCCAGAGCATCAGTTTGGATACTACTGGGATGCGTGCCCTAGACATACCCATACCTACAGTAGCAATGGGCACCTCAGCAGTGTCCTTTTCCTGCCCATACAGATGTGAAGCATTTTCTGCTGATACTACTCCCAGCTCCTTTTCTTTTTTTCCCTCTGAACTGGTGTTTTGAATGTGGTTACTGTGGAACACTGAATATGTTTCAATATGCAAAAAAGAAGCAATGGGACCGTTAGCATCTGCTATTTTTTCTTTCCACCAAGCTGCTCACCACATGGCGTAGTGGTGAGCAGAGACAAGATCTTACTGAGGGTAGAAGTATGTCCGTAGGCTCTTTGATGAGTGATGGTTAGCTGGAGCCTGGTCCCAACCACCACTAGTACTTTACTTACCACCAACCAAGAAAGAAAGAGCAGCAATCCCCACACAAGAGCATACCAAGGTGCTTATATTGGGTACACGCTACTAAAGCTGCATGAAGACTGGCTTCTGCCAGTGCAGTCAGGCATCTGAGGAGACACTTAGTATCAGGTAGTGTTTTATTACACAAGCTATTTATACAGAGATATACAGAGGTGCCTTTCTGTCTGAACGGCAGCCATATTTTCCATTAGTTGCCAGCCATCAGCAGCAAGATCACTTCCTGCCAAACTGAGGCAACGGTGGTGGCACTTTGATGTCTTGACCTCTTTCCAGTTTCTTCTCGCAGTCAACTAGGTAATTGACCCCGTCAATGACAATCTGGACTAGCTCCACCTACAATAATAAGAAGAAAATAATAGTAATAGAAGCTTTAGCTAATGTTGTTAATATAGGAAGGGAAAATTGGCTTGTACTGCAGTGACAGCAGGTAAAGCTAGAAGTAAGGAGGGCCATGGCATAAAGATCACACACCCTGTGGCACAGGGAGTATGGGTCATGCTGGTCCAGTGGAAACCCATGGTAATTCCCTTCTTTTTGCCTTGAGTTTGGACCACCAGCAACAGAAATTTTCAAATAGGGCCCTAAAGTTATTTTCACCAAATTGTGCTCCTACTCGTCTTCCTATAGGAACAAAGCAAACAAATAAGAGTACTTCGAAATATTTAGACGTAAGTTGAGAGACCTATTTCAAATGTGATCACCATGAGGGTCCAGGATCCTCCCCAGATGTTTGCTGAGAAGTAATACCTGGCACAGCCAGGGCTGCTTGTCCATTGTGTTCCCCACACTCACGTACAAGGATGAAGAAACCAAAACATCAGTGCTGTGAGTGCTCAGCAGCACCGAGCAGTTCTCGCTGAAGCAGCAAATGCCCTTGCTATGTCTTCCCAGCTCCCAAGCCTGTGCTGCCCCTGAGTTTGCAGGAGCATTTATGTGAGCACAGAGTCAGACAGAAACTAACTGGGACAATGGTGCAAGGAGAGGAAGACAGAAGCTCATTACCCTGACTCACACCAGCCCTGAATGCTGCTGGAGGCATGGGGTGGGAGTCCTTCACATGGCTGGGACTGGGAGGATGGCAGGACTACCTGTTTGGCCACAGCCATTTAGACTGCCTGAGAAAGCTCGTTAAACTAGAGTCTTGTACTACTTCACAGGCATGGCTCAGGACCATATGTTCCCCTGCAGATGACCATGAGCCCTGCTGCAATGATTTGTCAGCTGTGGGGAAAGGTGTCCTACTCATCCTGCCCAGCGTGCTGGCTTTGCTGAGGCAGTTTTGCTGAGCCCAGGACCCACATCTCTGAAGCAGAGGGAGTCATCCTAAAGTTCGTGCTGGCTCTACATCATCCATAACTCCTTTCTTTTCAGCTCTTGATTTACACGGGCCGGGGTGGGATTAGCTCCAGGCCCAGTGCTGCACCAAAATTTGCAATTCTGTATGGCAGGGGGTAGTGGTGTCTTTGTAACCTTTTTCAAAATTGCTCAATAATACAAGGTGCCTTGTCCCCATGGCACTTTCTCCACAGGCTGTGACATGGGAGGGCCACAGGCCCTGTGGTATTGTTAGCCTGCAAGCTATAGCACTGATTTTTCTTAATCTTCATGGAATGGTTCATTAGCAACCTTTAATGACTGGCTTGTTAAAACCTAATGCGAAGACTAAATCTCATTGTCTCTTTATTGTGACAGTTGCTGATTTTCAAGGGATTTGTTTTTGCTATAAAGCATTTCAGTGGCTTAGTGGTTTATTTTATTGTCTTTTACAAACCAGCTGTGTTGGGAAATCAGAGGTTTGAATTTGCAGCCTCCAGGAGAAAAGGAATTTCATATTAAGTTTGCATTGACCAGTAACTGAAACAAAGCAAAAATAGAAACAATTTTATCTTGCACCTTTGGGAACATAATTTAGTTCTGCAAACACATTTACCACATAATGGAATTTATTTTATTATGTACTGCAAAAAATACAATCTTGCAATAAAACATTTCTATCCCCTTGAGTTTGCCTTGTCTTATTTAGATTTCAAAATCTTCAAGGTAAGGATTGTATCTTATCTATTGGCATAATCCTTTGCATCCTTGCTGTCTGAGGCATCACTGACTTCAGTGGAAGTCTTTATATAAGCAAAAATTTGTAGGCTTAGCCCATCTGCCAGTAGAACTCATATTAACTGATCATGCCATGTAATCCGTTTGTATTATTAGTGTTATTTTAGTATAAAGCACACATGATAATGTTTCAGATATTAATAAATGTCTTTGACACATACTGTTTTTGCAAATAATACAGCTTAATGGTTTTTCAGTCTAGATCCAAGGGAACATAGCTGCCTATATCCAACTCCAAAATTTAAAATTTCCAACCCTTGTCCAAATGTCCCTTGGCTGTGAAGACATTCAAGGGCATGTCCAAATACAAAAGCACAGAAAACCCGACTTGACTCTGTCCCAGTGGCAGAAAACCCAAGGTGAGTGAGGAAGGGAAGCCAGCTGTCTGGCTGTGGACCAGTTTGAATCTAGTTGTGAACCAGGTGCATTATCCCAGGGTTATATTCATGTTATGGAAACCTGCCAAGAATCAGGCTGAACTCAGGTGTTGGGCTGCAACACCAGGACCAAGCGGTATCCGTATCTAAGCTGCCAAAGCCTCTTAGTGCTGTGCTGTTCTGCATAAACACACCTTGACAACATGCTTTTCTTTGCAGTCGAGTTTTAACTTGCAGCAAAGCCCTTAAGTGAATTAAAAAATTTTGCTGCTGGGCAAGCAGGCAGCCCTTCAAATCCTGACATGTAGAAGCAGGTTGGCATCTGAGGCCAAAGCATGTATTGCATTGCTCGTGGAGAAAAAGTCCTCAGGAGACATCAGTCCCACCAGGGCCTGCCTGGTTGACCATAGCTGAAAGGTTACAGCACACACCTGGGTGATGAAAGACATGTTTCACAGAAGGTTTGAAAGCCTCTGTTTCCTATCTACTAGCATAGTGCTCAAATCACTGGACTTACAGGGTCTTGCAAGGTAAATTTTTGTCTCGGTTGTTCTTGATGTGGCCAAGGGTGAGCACAGCTCTGGCCTTGATGAGGAAAGGGAAGCTGTAGCTGTGCCAGAGAACTTACAGCCTGTGACCTGGAGTAAAGGTTTAGCTCAGGCAGATCTAGTGGGAGGAGGCTGCAACTCTTTGACTCAGCTGTTTCTCTCCCATCCTCTAGTAGATTTGCTCTTAGGAGTTGTTCTGCTGTATAAAATACTTAAATATGAAACTGGAATGAGGTCTGGGACATGAGTCTCCCAGGAGAGCAGCAGCACCACCATGCTGTAGGGTCATTTCCACTCTCTGGCACAACAAATACTCATTCAAACTGAAATAGCTTCAAAACCAATGTCTGAGATGAACCCGTCTCATTGTAGTCTACAGCCCAACAGGGAGGGCTCAGAGCTGACAATAAAATCTTTGCCCTGATTTAAACCTAGCTCTCCCATGTCCTCTGCTCAGTGCCACACAAGACACGTGAAGATGGCACCAGCTCCTTCTCCTCAATTATTTTGGAGTGAAAAGTCTGGCCTTGTCCTGCCGTCTAACTGCGGGGAAAGTGCATGGCTCTGCATATCAGTCTTGCTTTCAGTGCCTCATTCCCTGGGTGAGTTAGGGCTCAATCCCTGCTACTTTCCCCAGAATTTTGCACCAGGTACAGCAGGTACCACCCAAGGTGTAGTAGCTATCTCAGTGGCCACAGTACAACTTAAAAACCTGTCTCATGTCCAGCACTGCAGAGACCACCAGACACTGATCTCATAGCTGGGCACTCCAGCAGGCAAGCAGGTCTAAGAGTTCATGCTGTGATGCTGTGAAACACCATCCTGAGGGATGTCTGTTACCAAAGCCAAACTTTCTAGCGCCTGTGTTCTCTCAATGGAGATCCTCAGCACATGGTACAAGCAAGTCACATTTGTGGAACTTGCTCAGGGTTGGTTTTTTTCATTGTCATAATAGGAATACTTGTCAAACACTTCATGCACGTTAATAATTTTTCTTTGAGTAAGCATTTGCACTGGACCAGATTCATCAGGAGTAAAAACTGCCATGGCTCCGCTGAGGTCAGCGAAGTGAACCCAGCCAGAGGGAAACTGACTTGTATCAGTACAGATCTGAGCTAAAAAGCAAGGAAAAAACACCCGGCAGGTTACCTCCGAGCGACCCATGCGGTCCAGGTTGGAGATATCATACACATCTGCTACAGCTGCCGTGTCCACTCCACCAGTGCCACGCTTTTGTAGGCGCAAGTTCTCCAGGATCTTTGGAAACCTGGGATCCTATCAGAAGAAACAGGTTTGAGCTTATTGCCTTTTACCCGGTATGTTGTGCCAAATAGTTGCAATGCTATTATCCATGACTTAATAGCATCTCCAGAAAGACAGGCAGAGATGTATAGTTTTCTCCATCCTTGGATTACAGCCTGTCTTGGAGGCTGTCTGCTGAGTAGATTGATTTCCATAACAAATTCAATAATTTGCAGAATAAAAGTGTGCTCAATTAGTTGTGTATTATCCCTGGGAGCTTGTTAGACATCATGCTAACATGCAGCGCTGTAAGCTGTCATTTTTCATTTGTTCCTTTATAAATCAGAAGAACTGACTTGTGTCACTGCCCTTTTAAATGACTTACGTACCTTGCTAAGCCTGGGCAGCTTAACATGGACTCCAGCACGTAAACCAGTTCCCAGGTTGGAAGGACAGGTCAGAACATATCCGAGACGTTCATTCCACATGAACTCCCAGCCCCGTTCTTTAATTAATCTTTCCACCTAAGATGGCAAATAAAAAAAGAAAACAAAAAGAAAAAGGCAGCATGAAAGTATCTTATTTTAAAATGTCTGCTTATAGCTGAGATTCTTTTCACCGTCTGAGTTGATGATGAACTTCACTGACACCAGTGAAGTTGCATAAATTTACACCCGAGTACAGTCTGGTTTGGATCTGAGGCAAATGTTTGCATGCATCAGGTACCAAGATCCCCAGTCCATATTACAGGGATTTCTTCATCATTTTTTCATGACCACTAGCTTTCAGACTCTTTGTCACTTTATCACAAAGTTCCCTGTCATGATGGTTTGGTATAGCCTTAGCCCATGAAACTGTATCTTCACATAAGAATTATGGCTTTTGTGTTTCTAAACTTGGTATTTTTGGAGGAAGGTTGCAACACACAAGCCCAAAGGACTCAAATGCTATGAAGCAAACAAAAGGAGCTGAAGATTAATTTTGTGTAATTTTCAAGGTGATGCCATGACTCTCGGGGAAGGACAGTAAAATCCTAGTATTAACAGCCACACTTCCATTCTAAGGAGACAATGTAGCTTGTATATAATGCTTTTCATTAGTAGATCTCTTGACAGTGGGAAACTAGACCTGATTTTCTGCTTCAGACACCAGCTCTGGTTGCACTTCCCAAAGCTGTCTGACCACTTCCACAGCCAGGCCCATAGGTCCACCTCTGTTGAACACGAGCTAACCACGGGCAAAACTGGGAACAGCATCCGCAAGCCATGTCACCTGGGCCACCACCTTGTCCAGTTTAGTCTCATAGATATACCTTGCAAACCTAACAGGTGCCAGTTAACCATCCCAATGCCAAAGCAGCATACATTAAGTGCGTTTGTTTTCCTGTGTTCCCAAACCCACTACATGCTAAAACTTCCCTATGGATGCTCTGAACTTCCTTGGCTTCCACAATAAGGACATTGTAGTTCCCTGTTTCCCTTACTTGGCTTTGTGTTTTTTTGGCTGGGGACTGTGAAGTGATATGGAAGGGGTGCACAGCTGTATTAGCTCTACATTTGCTGGGGATTTTCTGAGGCAGAGGTGTCTCTAGAAAGCCAGAGAATCTGTTTTGCCAATGTGAGATGAATGATACAAGCTGGTCCAATATGCATTTCCATACCCAGGAAGAAAAACAGTGTGATGGAGACAAATGCTGTTCCTCCACAGTTCATCTGAAGTAAGCATGCCAAGGACCCCAATGAGCAGAAATGTTTATTTTATGCAGCCTGAATATTCTTGCAGTCTTGGAGACAATTTCAAGCCCATTTCAGCCTTCCATAGCTAAACCTCTAGGCTTTCCTGTACTATGGCAATCCACCCAGGAATGGCGTCGACAAGAGTAGTGGAGAATAGTGTTCAGCCATGTCACCTGTTCCACTGCACCTTACACTTCCACCAAAACATAACATTGCCTGTGGGACACAATAAAGGCCACCTTCTCTCCTAAAGCAACTTTTTCCGTGACAGAGCAGTACACAGGGCTGCACTGGGCCCAGAGCCAACGAGCCATATGTAGATTGTCTAGACAAAACTGTTTTAACCCACACACCTTCTCATGAAGGCTTTCTTATATTTGTGAATAGCTAGACCAAATAAAATCCCAGATCCCTGGCTATCAGTTCTTAGTATTATAATCACAAAGCCCCATATGTCATCCATGACATAGTCACTGGAGTCAAGTGCACCCTCAGCAAGTTTGCAGGCAA
>NW_010536047.1:0-260 GCF_000687285.1 Phaethon lepturus
CAGCCACTCCACAGCCCCAGGATTGATCATTAATTATCATTATTATTGTTGTTGTTGTTAATTATTTAATTATTATCATCATTATAATTATTATCATTATTATTATATTCTTTTTAACTTTGATGCTAAGACATTATTGAGAAATCTCCCAAAATGAGGGATTTTTCAGATGCTTTTTACTGGGAGTGAGCGTTTGGCTTTTGCCTCCGTGAGGCCGAGCCAGTTTAATTTTAGGGACCATGTGATGCAGCTGGTGTGAA
>NW_010536047.1:485-736 GCF_000687285.1 Phaethon lepturus
CCCTGCTTCGGTGGCGCCGGGGCTGCGGCGCCTTTGGCAGGGAGGGGGGTCCTGTGGTTTTGGGAGGGTTCTTTGACTGTAGATGCTGTGAGATGGACCTTATCACCAAGCGGGAGCCTGGCGATGCGTGGGGCAGGCTGTGCTGGATGGCAGCTGGGGGAGACCTTTCAGGGGCTTTGTGGACCACCCCTGGGGCGGGAGAAGCGGGAAGGGACGACGGCACCTCTGGCTTCAAAGCCCAGCCACTGCTC
>NW_010536048.1:0-1495 GCF_000687285.1 Phaethon lepturus
TGCAGCCGGCAGGACGGGGCTGCGGTCAGATGGGGCTGCCAAGCAGGTTTAGCCATCACGTTGACCCTGGCTCGTGCTGCATCCGCCCTTCCTCCGCACCACCTTGTCCCACCCTGGGGCCTTCCCGCAAAGGAAATGCTCCAGTCCCACAGTGGCTGCGGGGAGCTAAACCTCGGCACTGCCCCAGGGTTCAGCATCACCTGCAGCTGTCTCATGCTTCCCCGTGGGCAGAGCCAGCTCCTGCCCAAGGCTCTCTCCACTGGACCTTTGCATCCATCCCTTAACCTCCTTGGCCACCCCATGGCCATGGCTGTGTTCTTCTAGGCCCCCAAAAACTTGATCTCAGCAATAACACCTGGAGCAAGGCAGAAAGCCATAGTCCGGCCACGCAAGGATGCAGCACTTCTCAGTATGACCATATCACAGAAATGCATAGCTAATGAGAAGTCTTCATGATGGCCAAGACATAGGGGACCTCATCATGGCAAAGAAATAGGGTAAAGGAGATGTTTGTAGCCACTGAAGCTTTAAAGAAAACCCCAAGGGCTTCACCTCAGGATTCAGACAGGCACTTAGCATGTTCCTGTCAGCCACTGAAAGAAAAAAGGTCCCAAGAGAGCTGGAGCCCAGCTCCTGGCTTGGACCACCAGCTCCTCACCTGTGGGATGACAAAGTCCCTGCCAGCACTTGGGGACCACCCAGGCAACACAGCACCGCATTGACCAGGATGAGTGTCAGTCATCGCTCATTGCTCGGATGGATGATGGTTTGTGAAGTCTCACCTGGCTCATTAAGTCTCACCTGTCTGCATGGGGATGGAGCAGCTGCTCTGCATCCCCCCACCAGTGGCAGCAGTGGCTCTGGGGCATTACGAGGGTAAAGCCAAGGTTCATGAGATGGTCAGAGCCCTCCTCCATGCCGGGAAGGTGTGTAATACACATCTCCTTAGGCAAAAAACAAAACCACCTAAAAGGTCAAAAATTCAAAGAGGACTACACCAATCCATATCTTCAGGTCAGGGGTGGAGAGGGGGTTTTGATTTTGACTGTCCAAAGCCAGTGGCTCTGGCAGCTGCATCTCAAAACTGTGGCAATCTGAATTAACATGAAGACAAGTAATGGGAAGTTGATACATTTTGTAACGTGCTAGCAGTGTTTTGCCTCCTTTTAAATCACCAATTTTCTTTGTGCATAGATTGGGTTTTTGGTTTTACTTTCTGGTTGCTTTTGTTTACTTTCTGTGACAGACTAGAGAGTGAATTTATTTGATTTCCCGGCTGTTGCTGTGGGCTTTACACATAGCAACAAGGAGAAAAAACCCTTTTCTTTTTTTTTTTTCTGATAGTAAGAAACAACCTGCAGCCTCCAAAGAACACACTGGCGACACTGAGGGAGGGGAAAAGCTCTGACCCACTTCGTTTTGCAGTTGTGCCATGTTTTATCAGCAATTGTTGGTTTGCCTTGTCTGTCCCACCAAAGCAGCCCTCGGCAATCTC
>NW_010536048.1:1526-2633 GCF_000687285.1 Phaethon lepturus
CGCCCCCCCCCAAAAAATAAACATTCAATCTCCAGGACAGCTCTGGAGACTATATGTGGTGGAGAGAGCCAGGAACATGCAAATGCCGTGTTTATTTATTCATAGCTTAAATCTCCGGGTGCCAAACCGCCTGGCAATGCAAGTGCCCTCCCTCGCTTTCAGCCAAACCCAACCCACGTGGCGCTGGGCAAACGTCAGCGCAGGCAATGATAATGATGATGATTATGATGATGACTTGATTAATTGAAAACTTTGGGCACACCTGGCTCAGATTTAACAGCTCTGGCCCTTTTTTTCTTTGTCCCAGCCCCCCCATCCCAGTGACTCTTCCAGACAGATATGGTCCATCTTCATTCACCTGGTGGGAAAACTGAGGCATGGCAGTGGTGGGGTTTGCTGGGGTGCAGGAAAGCTGAGTCAGAGCTGACATGGGCATTCAGGAAACTCCCTCACAGTTCTCCACTTTGCTCTCGCTTCCCACAGAAACAGAGATTATGCAGCTGTGTTGTCTGTCTCTCTGCCAGGTCCCTCCTCATTTGTGGTTTTTAACCTACAGGGGCAGCTTCACCCCCAGATGTAGGTGTTTCAGAGATCTTTTGTGGAATTAGGCAGCTCAGCTGGGAGAAGGAGAAAGACCAAAGTCTTCCTCCACTGGGAGGAAGATAACGGGGCACTCTAAACCGCGTTACTAGCCTCCCGAGACTCCACACAAGAGGGTGCTACCAGAAACCAGCATCAAAGCTCTGCTGCTCCAGGAATATCTTGCAAAAGTCTTACCCTGTGGGTGTTCAGGCTGTTCTCCTGGCCTCCTTCTCCACAGAGATGAGTCCCAAGCGTGTGGCCTCACCCCACGGGGTGCTTTGGGGCTGGAAGGACAGAGAGGAGCACCCTGGCTTTGGGCTGCAATGAACCCTCTTCCCCAGTCCCTACAGCCCCTGCAAGGCCGCTGTGTGAGCCAGAGCTGTCATCTGCTGAGGTCAGAGATGGTTTTCCTATCAGGGAAGACATCTTTGAGGTCTACATGAGGGTCCTTCCACTGAAACAAAAACTGGGCACGGGTTTGGGGGAATCTGGGAAAATCTGCTTTGCTGCCCTTTAGCCTGGTTT
>NW_010536049.1:0-453 GCF_000687285.1 Phaethon lepturus
GTGCGGGTCCGCTTGGGACGGTCCAGATCAAGCCCTTTAGGCAGAATAATCTCTCTGATTGAACCTTTGGCATCTGGCAAAGAAAGGCGCAGTCAGCTTTACACCCAGGCAACCTTCCTCTCCTTTTTCCCCCCCCCTTTTTTTTTTTTTAGCCACAAAACCTGTGTAGCATCTTTGGCTAACACCACCTCTCCCCTCCCTCTCCCCAAAAAACCAAAACAACTTCCCCCAAACAAATCCAGTCATCTCTACAGTTTAGCATCCTGTCCCTGGGAGATATGCATCTGAAAAGTTTTGTAAGGGTTGCAGGCACAAATATGTTAATCGTTATTCAGGATCTGTCTTGACATAAAAAGCAATACCAAACTTCGCATAATTATGCACAATGGGTTATAATCACATCTCCATTTAATTATTTTAGTGGAAACTAGCAATGTGATCTCTGCATTACAA
>NW_010536049.1:482-800 GCF_000687285.1 Phaethon lepturus
CTGATAGTACGACACTGCGGCATCACCCGCAGCCCATCTGGGAGGCTGGGGAGAGATCCTCCAGGCCGGGCTTTGTGCCTGGAGTGCAGGGCTACTCTTTGTTCCCCCGGGCTCCGGGTTAGAGCTTGCTGGAACCCGCCACACACACCCCGCCGCCCCTCAAAATATAAAACATCAATTATTTTTTTTAACAAGTTTTCCACGTGTAAAAAAAAAAAAAAAAAAAAAATAGCAGGGCTCAGTTGTGTGAACCGGCTTCTGAATTTTTGTCACATTCTGTTGACAAATCTTTGTTTTATGAAGAAATAACTCATAGAG
>NW_010536049.1:821-1506 GCF_000687285.1 Phaethon lepturus
AGCCCACCCAGCATCCCGGGGAAGGCATCGCCGCCGCCGCTGTTTTGGGGTTTTGGCAAACAGGAGAAGAAGGAGGAGGGGGGGAAAAAAAAAACACCACACCACCACAAACAAGGCACCAAACAGCCCGCAGAAACCTCACTTGAGGTTTCCCGACCGAAAGAAAGCGGGACAAATCTTATTAACACGACTGTCAAGCTAGAGCCAGATTCATGTTACATTAAAGCCTTCCCAACTTTGCTTTCCCTAATTTTACCTCCTCGGTACGTTTTAAATCAGAGACAACCACACCATTTTAATCTGACCCCTTCCTGGGTCAATCAGTCGCCCGAGGATTAATTACTGTTTACAAGGCCTGCTTCGCACTAGTTTTGCTCCGATTCTGTTCTCTCCCTCCTCCCCCAAAACGCACCTTAATAAAACCGAAATTTCTTCAGGTAATTTTTTTTTTTGAGGGGGTAGGAATACAATGATTTAATTAGTTTAGCCTGGAGGGGAGACGAGGATCGAGGAACATAAAACGTATAACTATATTAAAAAAAATCATCAAAAAGCCCTTCATCATTCCTCCATTCTTTTTAAGGCTGACAGTTCTTTTAAAAATAGCCCTTTCTGCTGGGGTGCTGGGCGCGGGGCGAGGGGGCACAGCGGAAACCCCTGTCCTCCGGAGAAAACCTTCCTGCCC
>NW_010536050.1:0-226 GCF_000687285.1 Phaethon lepturus
TTCCGGCGCCGGAAGGGTCCTATCCACCTCCCAGCCCTTGAAGCAAAGCCCAAAGCTGTCCCTGCGGGGACAAATTCTCCGGTGAAGGGTACAGGGTGACGCAGGGTGCCCGGCGTGCTGGCACAGGGGGTGCTGGCTGGGCAAGGGCACGCCTGGCTCCACGCAGCCGGCGCCGGGCGAGCACCCCGGGGGGGTAAATACGGGTTTGCGCCGGGCCGGCTGCCAG
>NW_010536051.1:0-250 GCF_000687285.1 Phaethon lepturus
CCCGCTTCCCCAGCCCGCCTTGCCCCGCGTTCCGGCAACGCGGCGGCGGGGAGGCGAGACCTGCCTGGGTGCCCCCAGCTCCCGTCCCCACGGTGTCCCCAGCAGGGACAGTGCCACGGGGGGGACAGACTCACCCTGGATGACGAGGCAGAGCGCAGAGGCTGTGAGCCAGCGGAGAACACCCATCCTTGCTGCCCCGGCTCGCCCGGCACCAGCTCTCGCCTTTAAGCCGGAGCTGGCGGTGGTGAAA
>NW_010536051.1:653-917 GCF_000687285.1 Phaethon lepturus
AGGAGGGTGGGCCCTAGCAGAGAGCCAGGGCGGTGAGCAGCTCGGCAGTGACAAGCCAGGCCCTGAGACTGGGAGCACTGGGAACCCTTTGCTGGGGGGCTTGAAGGGAAGGAGGGCAGAGCCCCCCGCTCTGTGGGGCAGAGGGAAATGTGGGTACCCCACAGCCATCCCTGAGGGGACAGGCTGAGCCACCCCAGCCCCCAGGATTTGGGCAGAGGGCTGGAAACGGTGCACGTCACCCCTCGCTCGCTGCTCAGCCCCTCC
>NW_010536052.1:0-327 GCF_000687285.1 Phaethon lepturus
AGGAAGTGCTACTCTTGATGTTAAGCGCTTGCCAGGTGGGAACCTCGGCTCACCAGACGGACCTGGAGCCCGGCCGCCCGGTTTCACGAGAAATCCAACTCTCTGTTAGCCCCACGGACCTCGGAGCTGGCAGGAAGCATGTGCCACGAAGGGCTGCTGTGCCCCTGCTCCGGGTGAGGCCGGATGCTTTCCTGTCCTTCTACCAGTTGGAGTGGCATCCCTGCTTCTTCACTATGGAAAACTCCAGCGAGACACAATTAAGTTCGGCCATTTAAACCCACAGAAGTTACACAATAGGCACAGCTCTGCCCCCCCCCCCCCCCCCCA
>NW_010536052.1:358-42503 GCF_000687285.1 Phaethon lepturus
GAATAAAACTTTATGTCTTAAGACTAAGCTGTCATGTGGAAAATACAGGATTGCTGCGAGAGCCGTGTGTGAACTTCTTTGCACAAGAATACTTATGTTCTCCTCTGTAAGGCAGATTTTTCGTAACTCAGTTACACAGGGAGGCATGGGAAAGCAGGCAACCATGGGTGATCGTGCATCTGAGTGCACGGTGATCTCTGTAAGACAAAATTGAAATAAAACCCAAGGGAACTTCAAGTGTAATACCTGACAAGGCAATGATGCTGCACAAGTGTGAGGGCAACATCTGAAGCTGCCAAGGCGCTGAGGCACAAAACCCAACAGTCAGTTAACATTTAGTCAGACTCTTGTATTAGGGAATTAAATGTTGCAAGGACTGCTGGCTTACATCATCACCGAGGAGGACGCTGTCTGTTTTGAGGTGGTTGGCTGTAAGTCACTGTAGATACCAGTGCGCTGTGAATTCACTGCAGCCTCTGCATAGCTACCAGTTCTCTCCTCCACACTTAAAGATACCCAAGGCAGCAATCATAACAGGACATCACAGCCCAGAGTTTAAGTATTCCTTGGCAAAGGAAACACTTCCCAGTACGGTGAATTATCTGAAGTGTGTTAAGTGCCCCAGAATTGGTTTGAAACAATTAAAGATACTAGTCTACCATTCGACCAAGGTGTTATCTTGGAATATCTTGGAGATGATACTTGTTTGAAGCTAAAGCTCAGTAAGAAAGTACTACCAGACTGGAAAAGTTTTCTTGCTCTTGAGAAATTTGGCACACAAAGCCACTGAGAGATGGAAACTGGAGGCTACATTCACATTGCAAACAATCCAGATAAGGGTCATTATAGGAAAGCACAGCCTGAGGTTGCAAAGAAAGTAAAAAAAAGAAAGAAGAGTAGGTAGCCTCTCTAAGGAAGCCTTCTGACTCAGTATAAAGATGTAATGATAAATTTGACTGCAATTTGTTGCAGACAGCAAAGAAAACACACATTGCATTTGTGAGAAAGAATAATGAACATTTTCTTCCATTCAGTATGTACATGTACATTGTGGAAAACGATTTGAAGAAAATCACCATAATCCAGGTCAGGAACCTGCAGCCATTCCCGGGCTTTGGGCACAGAACTGCTGCTCCTGCTCAGATGCGGTCAGCTCTGTGGTCAGGCAGTAACAGCCTGTGTTCCACATTACTTCTCTCTTCACAGCTATACATGGGCAAACTAGGGCTTGAGTGAATATATGCAGATACTTGTCAGTGAGCAGTTGGCTGCGTAAGTCTATTAGTAGACATGAAGAAATAGAGCCAGCTATTTCTGCACCACAAACACTTTCAAGCCTGCAGGAAAGCAAGAAATGTCCACAAATACTGAAATAATGAGCAAAAAAGGCAGTTGCATTAAATATAACACATTTTTTATTATCATTCTCTTAAGTAAACATTCATTGATAGTCTGGGCAAGGAGCTTTGTCAAAGATGAGCCGAACCTGCTGCCTCTGAAATTGTCATGCATAATGCAACACACAAGTCTCCAGTATTTTACATGCATATGGTTGTTTACAAAACAATTCTTATGCCAAATTAATTATTTTGGTTTGTCTCAGAGTTCCTCTGTATTTCCGAAATTTTTTAGTTTTCAGATTTCAGTCAGCTGTTACACAGGGCCACTGTACGCTGTATGAGTCTTTCCATTTGATTTTGAGCATGCCACAGTGTAGTTCTAGCATGACTGCTAGAAAAAGCATATATGGTATATCCTGTTAATACTCCACACTTAGAAAACTGTTAGCTTTATAAACATGTAATTAGCATTTGTACAATAGCAGTAACTGCAGAGTTGTAACTTTGGATATTCAGTAAGTCTTAAGCTGGAGATCTCAAGTTATAGAAACAAGTCATCCTTAAAACACAAGTTTGAAGTCTATTCCTACAGCTACTTAAGACTGAGCTTAAGAGTTGGATGATTGCAGCATCACTGATGGAGAGAAATTTTAGCACTGCACATGCTAAAGTAAATGTTTGGACTGGGTTTCCAACTTAAAACCAGGTTTGGATCTGGATCACTTTTTGTCAAAGTTCAGGAATGTTGGGAGCAATTTTGTTTCAATACCACTGCTAATCAGAAGCAAAATCTCCAATTTGCAGTTGCATTAAGTAGCAAGACCGTATGAGTTTTGTCTCTTTTTAGCAAGAGCAGGAAAACTGTTTTCATTCACAGCTGTGTGTTACCTCAAATAGACAATAGTTCCAACTTTCTCATAAATGCAATAAAGAATCGCCTCCCCCAATAGTCATTTCCCACAGGCATACAGCAAAACAAAAGATACAGCAAAACTCAGTTTAGGTTTGCTGCTTTAACAGGTTTGGTAACCTAACATTTCTAGTACTGGCTTTTGAAGCAGATTACAGGAATCTGTCATTTTATATACCTGTACTTGCAAGCTTACTCAGTATATTGTCTTAGTTTTCTGATGCAGAGACCTAGCTTTATCATCTGGGGGTTCCAGATCATGCCAAAAGGTTGCTCAGGCATGTGAGTGTTTAAATACTTTACCTTAGTTTTCTTTGTCCCTGAAATGGTCACTGATTGTATTAGTGAAAAAGTCATTGGTATTCTTACATCTCTAAGGTGATGCACACAAATTTCAATGCAAACATTTTTTTCTTTGACAAAATGCCTTCCCCCAGCCCGCTGCCTCTTCCATCACCGTTCACAACCTTAGTTCTGTACCATTATCAGCACACACTAACTGCAAAGTCAACCTAACTACTGTGGTTTTTTATTATCTCAGCTGCAAAAAAGGTAAACATACTGTATAATGCAGTTTCATTTTCTCTTGGGCTTTGAATTTCTTCCTGTGTGCAATGAAATTAATTCTCCTGTCCACGGGGCCTTCCATAGCTTCTAGTACAATTTTAAGTTGTCACTAACTGCTGACACAGCCATGTGCAAAACATGGAATTTAGCAATCTCCATCACTATCGCTAGCACAAGAAAGTTCTCTCTCTTAACATGATTTTAAATCCAAGTACCTTTTAAATTGGTCCAGTGATTCAGAAACTTCTAAGACCTCACTATTCACTTCCCAACTAGTTCCCACTCCATCTGATTTATTCCAAATGACGGCATTGCACAATCTTTAGTGATTCTGGTACCTGCAGAACACAGCATACAAGCAGCCCACAGACACCTACCCTTTACAGGACGACTGCAATTGCTCTTGAACACAGCTCAGCCTACCAAGGCCGAAGGCACCCTCACGGGACTGAGGATGCTTTCTTCCTCTGTAGCTGCTACCTGCACTGTGTCTGGCTCACTTCTCCAAGACTTGACTTCCCCTGGCTTTTTCATTTGACAGTGGATGAACTTACCAAATTCAAGGTGATACATCTATGTGAGGTTTTAATGCAGAGCCAATCACGCCATACCAGAAAATAACAGCAGCAGGAAATGAAAACATGCAAACACAAAATATCTCCTTCGACATGCCAATCAAAAAACTACAAACCTAATACTTTTGCAAATACCTCTAATATCTACATTATAGGTCCGTTTTGCAATAAAGGTTATATTCTGCAAAAACAGGCTTTTAGCTTAAAGAATATTAAGAAAAAGAAGTTTCCAGCCCTTCAGCTCACCCTTCTCTGAGGGACCGAGTGGGATGTAGCTGCTTGAGTAGAAGCATCATTGGCATCAGTGGAGCTATTTTAGCAAGGCAGGTAAGAGGGTCACAAGGTGGCTCTAAATACTTCAAGATTCCTGCGATGGCCTACTCTGTGTATGGTTTCTATCTCAATTTAACTATTTCTGCTAGATTTGTATGGATGTAGGCTGATCACTGAAGAGCTACAACCGACTGATCTGAGTGGAACTATTAATATGAATCAAGTAACATATGTATGTCTAATCAATCAGGATCAAGTAGCGTAAACTTCAAACACCAGGCAAACATGTATCCTTTTTATAAAGACTTATTACTAGAAATCACACTGCTTGTAGAAGACAGGCATTGTACTTGTTTTACAGGCTCACTGAGGTCAGAATATTTTTCCTTAATTATGGAATACCAGATCTGACCTCATATTTAGTCACATTGCTGGGTCAAAATTCTTGTCCTTTTAGAGTGTTAAATGTAAGAAGGTGAGGAGAAAAGAATGCTGCAGGAAAAAATCTGCTACATTTAAAGGACACGGAAGTATTCAAGTACACAATTTCAATGTGAACAAAGATGTATACATATTTAACAGTATCTCTGACCATGGCATGCAATCAGGTAAGTGGCCAGAAAAATAACTACATCATGTCAATCTGACCTCATCCATACTTTTAAACTCTAGAGATACACCCTTCTCACACCCCCCACCCCCAAATTTTGTACTGCAAGAAATGGGTATTCATCCAAACCAGTTGCTTTTGGGTAACTTGTGAATAGAATTAGGCATAAATTGTGCATTGAAGTCAGGAGAAAAATGTTCTCCCTCCATTGGACCAAGAGCAGTCATCCCCCTGGGAAAGAAAAGGAATTCCTCTTATTCCATTGAGGATCATATATTCTTGCAATAAGACAGCAAGCACAGTTACCTGCTACTTGAAGCTACAGGTGCAACACAAGTGACCTAAGTCTTATCTACAAGTGCCTCATGGGACAGGTGGAACTGCTATTTTAAAAGATAAAACAAACTACTATAGGGGATAAACAAGGAAAGCAAAAAAATTAAAGGAAAATTATTTTTATTCACAATTATACTTGGTGGAAGAGATGTAAAATGAGAGGTTGCCTTGCAGTTATTTAATGATAGAGGGCACATTCAGCTGTATGGCCTTCAACTTCCTCCTACAGAAGCTATAATGTTAAATATAAAGGGGGCACTACCTACTGGTTAAGGCAGTACTCTGGACACCTAGGTTGATTCCTATTCTGGAGAATTTATCTTACTCTGTTTGACTTTCCTCTAAAAGATGGTAAAAATTGCGTTTTGCTACCACACCGTGGATGTAGTTTAAAGGTGTTCAAGTGTTTAGCTCACAAGGTCCAAAGGAGTAACAAGGCTAGATATGGCTGTAAGTACATATTTTTAAAACCAAAACGAATTAATACTAATGTAATGTTAACTATTTTAAACTGTTTATCAGTCTCATTCAGATCTGTATTCCATTTTCTGGGCAGCTGTGTGATTCCCATTAATCATTCTCCCCAGCAAAAAGGTTTCAATACTTTCCCCTTCAATATGGTACAAGTGCAAGATCAATATTATTTATGATACATTCAGACACTACATTAGAAGGAGCATTATAGATACCTAGCTAGAACATAAAAAAAGTGCTTTCCACTTCAGCTGTGCAAAAGTAAACCCTTGAATTTGCAACAGCTGTATTAGCCTCTTAGGAGAAGATTCACACTTGTATTTATGTACCTTTATGGAGCAGAAGCATTACTCAGAGATTCACAAGACACTCAACCTGTAAGTGCCCTGGCACCCACAGGACTACAGGCATCTTTAAATACAGAGTGCCTTTCTTAAGTATGCAGAAAATAACACGTTTGGTGTTTATAGATTTCACTCTGCAAAGCTGTTACGAATTCTCAGGCATGGCAGCACTAAGTACTGCAGCCCTTCTAAGATTCATTCTTCACGTCCTACCTCTGCCATGTCATTAGGTCCATTTCAGAAATTGTTATAAAATTCTAACATGGAAGCTGTAAGGGAAATCAATTTCAAGTTTTTCTTAATCACTGAATGACTTAATGTATTCTCAGTTTCAAAATATTTCTCCATTATCAATTACATTAAATATACATTGCTGAGAGACTCCATTTGGTATAACAGATACAATTTTGTTCATGATTTAATTGCGACATCAAGCCACTTGAGAATAGACTGAGGTCAGTTGTCATGACAAGTGCATATCCATGTCATATTTTGCATTGGTGAAATTGCATATAACACAACTAAAACTAAAGGTCAAGCAGGCTTTACCTTTTGAAGTAGAAATTCTACCTGTTCCACATAGCACTTGACAACTGTGCATCATTATAGCTATGTCTCTAGTTTGAAAAACAGGCAGAAAAGTTAAACGTAAAATAACAGAAGCTTAAGGTAATTCCATGTGATCAGAGTCTTCATTTAGGGATATTCAGAGCACCTTGAAAGTCCTAGGAAGAGCTCCACCTGCTCATTCTTCACTGTACATAAAGATGATATTAAAGGGAAGATTAATTGTCTTCACGCTGTAATTCTCATTTTCATGTCCCCGTACCTCCATGGCACATATTCTTCTTCCACAGTAAGCATATTTTACCATTTGTGGAAGTCAACCAGGTCAAGATCCCGACCTTTCCATTTTTAAATGCTGTTTTTCCATGGCACTCTTTACAAAGTGTACTTGGCATTGAGGATTGCATTCCAGGAGACTTCTTTTTCTTTTCTAAACACACAGTCTGCTTGATTCTTCTGCTGTTTGAAATGATTAGTAGTATGGGTCTCATGTCCTCTAAATTTTATTTTAAAATGCGTTTAGCCTGCTACCTCGCAGGTACAAATTCCCAGTGGAAATGAACTGGGGTGAGTGCTGAATTCCACCGTAATTGAATGGGTAATCCTCTTGGGTGAAAGCTGGATGCTTTGCTGTATTTCCCTTTTTACATGCAGATATTGCACAAATCTCTTTTCCTTCATGAAAATGCAGAGCACAGACTATAAAGTCTATGGTATAAAAATAAACAGGAAAACCAGCCAACCTCTCTTTACCTCTGCCAAACCTCTTGGGCATTGCATATACACAAATCCAGCCAACTCCTTTGGAAAGGGAGACATAACCATAATCAAAGAACAAACCAGACAAGTGAGGCAGAAAAGCCAGTATATAGTTCAGTCATTTTAAAAAAGGTGGAAGCAGGTTTCAATAGAGTACAGGTCCAGTTCAAAGCAGTAGGAAGTAAAGCCTGAACCTACCATTGCCTACTTCATGTGGTGGTTATGTTGGGGTGCAGAAAGATCCCCATAGTGATGTACTGCTGCCAGGGCCAGGAGCAGCCATGGGAAATGTCTACCCTGGAAACTGCAAATTCTGCGTGGTTGAACACGAGTGAAAAGGGTAAATCTATGGGACATAATTCAGTACCTTCTTCTGGGGAGGAAAGAGGGATTTTTTTGCTTTTTCACTCCATTTGAAAAAAAAAAAATATGGAAGAGTAGATGCACATCCGCCTGCTGGAGTTTGCAGCCAGAGCACTGCACTTGTGGAGGAGGTGGAACAGGGAATGCATCCCACGAGCTTACGCGTCCCTAACTACAGCCAAGAACTGCAGCAAGTTGCCTCTCTGTTTCCTCCCACCATCTCCCCTTCCTAAATGCTGCCTGCGCAGATGGAGGAATTGTCCTCAGATGTCACAGGAAAAGCAGAGGCCATTCCTCTGCTGCCTCAGAGCTGCTGTTCTACTGCCCTGCTAGAAAGGCGACTAGGACCCACTGCAGCAGCCCAAGCCCTCCTGACTGTCGGGCTGTGCCAGAGCTGGCATCTCTGCCTTCAGTGTACAGTCTAGTCCCTACTACAAACACACACATGTGGAAACATGGCCACATCACGTGGTTTTGGGGTGAGTTTTGCTCTCTTATTTCTCCTCCTGCCTCGCACACAAAGTGTTTGAGATAGCTTTCGCTTTTACTACATGCACAAACACTGGCTGTGAGACCGAGTCTCCCCACTCACTTTGCCACCAAAATGCAGAAAGATTTAAGGTGCCTCCCACACTCCCTCTGGAATCTTGTCTGGACACTGCAAAAACGCCATTGCCAGAGGTGACTTATTTGTGGAAAGTACTCAGAATAGTTTTGAAGAGCAAATTGATGTGTTCTGGTACTCTGTAATACATCCAGAGCCCTGCATTTTCCAAGCTGGAAGACTCTTGGGCCCACCCCCACTTTCAGATGAATTTAACAGAGTGCTACACCATAAACGTGTTATTTTGCCAAAGGTTGCTGCTTTGTTCTTCCCTTACAGGGGAGCTTGTGGAATAAAAAGGGAAATAAACTATCTTCCCTGCCTCCCCCATACCCAGTCACAAACAGGTCAAAACTTAAAAAAAATCTCAACAACTCTCAAGGATGCATTGGCAGGAGAAAGAGGTTGAAAGGTTCTCACTGAAGTATAAACTCTTCGCCTAGCAGCTGATTACAAACAATTATTTAAGTGAAAATCTGGAGTTTAATCTAATTACTGTGAGTTTAGAAGCTGCCTCTGTGTCCAATGTGCTTGCATCATATAAATATTTATGTTTGTATGCCTTTGAGCAATCACTTGCTATTTACAAACAGCAACAGGCTTACTTTTCATTTAAGTTTAGATACATAATATATTACAATGACTGATGGTATTTTAAACAAAAATCCCGTTCACCTATCCAGCAACAGGGTCAATGTGAGGTCAAGCGCAGATTGTACCTCATATGAGGTAAATGAAAGCAGCAGGCAGTGTGAGCATATTACACCCTGGAGAATCAAATGTCTTCTTTCTAATGGATTTCTTGAATCTTTGTGGGTATATGATAACATCTATAAAGAGAAGTACTAATACAGTAACAGAGTACAAAACTACTAATAATATTAGGAAGTCATTCGTTATAAAATGAAAGCACAGATGGGCGTGATGGCTGCGTAACTTCTTATGGAGACAGCTGCCCATGGAGACCAACTGAAAATCTGAACGTGAACTTTTGCCAACATCAGTCAACATAAAATAATTCCGTCCCCCTGACTGTAATAACGGCAGGTGCCAACATCTCTCTCTCTTTTCTGTACTCATACATAAAAACATTCAACAAGGTGGAATAAGAAGTACTCTGGTCAGGGTAACTATATACTTAACATAACTAGAGAAGAGCGTTAAAAAACTGTCTTGCAACTGTACTCTGAAGCTGTTATCAGATTCTCGATTTTAGTCAGTAGTAACGATACATCACATTATTGAGACTGATCCAATCTCATTAAAGTCCATGGAACTAAATCCACTAATTTCACTGGGCTTTGGCATTCTCCCCTGCATAAACAAAAAGATTCCAACTTACTTACCACTCAAGTACATTTTACAATAATTACCACCTCCTTTTACCTATATGCTACCTTTTACTTTACCATCTGTGCAGCGGAACATAGAGCCCCTCATTTTCCCAAGTGCAGAAAATAAAGTAAGTTTAAAAGATGGCCTTCACTGTTACCTCCTACAGTGAAAAGAGTCACGCAGAATGTTTTTGGTCCAGGTTTTGCCCTCAGCACCCATGGTAATGAGCCACCTGGTTTTTTACATTTACTTACCGCAACATTTATTATCAACTGTGACAGATATTCCCAGCAGGTCAAATCACTGTAGCATCCGGGTCTAAATGAGATTCCACTACAGCCCCACAGTCTCTCAGCAGTTTAAAAGGCAACAGTCAATTGGGAATGACTCATGGGTGGATCAGAGACGAGGGAATAGAAATGAGACACCTCCCTCCTATCCACACCTGGAGAGCTGATGGGGCTAGGAACCTGAAAATGCTTTGGCACTGCAAGCAGCAGATAGAGTTCACAGAAGTGTAAAAAGCAGACCAAGATGCTGAGAAGGTGCCATCATCATAAACAATTGTTCTTAAAAGATGATTACATTCTTAAAGCTGAAAAAAGATGCAACTTTAAATGTGTAACACTTAAAGAGCACTAAAAATATCAGAAAACACAAGTCTTACAGGCTGCATTAGTGAACTCCCTGGGATTTGATACTGCACATGCACACAGGCTTATACTGTGTATGTATTTCTCCTAAATCAGTGGGCTCAGTAGCCAAGATATCAAACTCAAGAAAAACATCTAGCATCAGCATCTGCCTACATGGTAAGCTGCCCAGGTGGCTTTGTCTGTGCCTCTGGGCCTGTTGCAATTAGAGTGCTGCACTATTTTCTGAGCTGCTTGGTCTTCCTTAAGGCCATTTCTTCAACTTTCGTTTAGAATAAGACATTTTCTCCTTAGTCATAACATGACACAGATCTGTGACACTTAATAGGTCCTTTGAGAGATAATAGCAAGATCATCAGGGGCTAACATCAAGATTACTTTTATGACTAGAATGTAATTATTTATGACTAATGGCACATTAATAATTATAGTTCTCTGAATTGCCCGTTTCATATGCAGGGAGTCCTTGACTGTGTTCTTAAATGTTGTTTTTATGTGGACCCCAACAGCTTAAAATTTCTATGCCCAATAACTCATCACATTACACTTAGACAGAAGTGGAATGATGCATGCAAATCAGTCATAATGCATGCCATAAACAAAAGCATGAATATTACCGGTCTCTCCCTTCTCCAAGGCTCACACCGTAAAGTCCCTCTTTAAAGCTCTATCCCTACCCAGATTTCACTTGGGGTGGCGACACTTGAGTTTTTGCCAGCTGATTAGCCACAGGTAGGAGATAAGCTCTGCCCCTGTAAATGGTTTCCCACCTATAGTGCTAAGTTACAATTAGATGATTAAACCAGAAAAAATATTAATAATCCGTTAATACTAAAAACCCAATTCATTTGTAATTATTCGATTGTACATTCTCTCTTTGTTCCTCAACTTGCCTCATGTTAGGTAAGGAAGTCTTTATGTAGAAAAGACACATATGGTCACAGGGGTCATAAGAGCTCATCTAATTTACCTTCCCTTTTCGGAGGCAGGCTTGTATTATGTCCCTTTCCTCCACACACCCTCTGCCTTCTTTTCTTTCTGGACTAAATTCTAGTTTTTCTTATCACCGAGAGATTTGCCTTTACAGTTAACATCACCATTTTGGTGTTCCTGTGTAGGTGCCAGACACTCCTGCATCTTTCTGGCTAGTTATTCTCCTATTTCATATTTGTGCATCTGATTTCTCCAAAATGCAATGCTTTGGACCTGGGCTGAATTTCAGACCATTTCTTAAATTTCTGACTATTGTTATCTTCTGCATCAAAGCACCTCCTTGCACAGCATTGTCTACAAATGTTAATAGATAATCTTTGTTCTACTCATGTCACTAGTGCAAATATTAATTGCAGTTAAGCTGAGGACAGCTCTCTCCTATTTTAGCAAACCAACTGATACCTAATGTACAGTTTTCAACTGGTTGTGTACTCAGATAATAATGATTTCATCTCAACCACACTGCCTTAGTCTGTTTATGAGAATGTCATGTGGGAATGTGTTATGACTCATATCAGATATAGCACAACCTTGCTCTGGAAGGCCAGTTGGTCTGTCAAAGACGAACATTTCACTGTCTGAATGCAAACATTTTGACAAATCTATTGCTTAGGCATTCTGGGCTACACAGTGCACAGAGAAGAAACACGATGCAAAAAACATGACAGATTTATATGCCTTTCCTCTTCTGGGCAATTGCCAGTACCTCTAGTTTTTCATACCCTCTCTGTCTCAATCCTTATTTTGATTGCTGCACACACCAAAAAGGCAAAGTGTTCCAGCTTTCTGTTGCAGCAGCGAAACAGAGAGACTTGAGGTCATACGCTCCTGCCTTTCCCATGTCCTGTGACCAGCCTTACCGCCCACGCCAAAGTGCAGCTCAAGAATCCCTCTGCTTTTAAGTGACAGATACACAGTCACATAAGGGACTATAGAATCCTCAGGAAGAGTGGAAGCATGCCACAGACTGGCTGCAATGTCTTGGTGCGCTGCAGATACTCCAGTCTGTAGGCTGAGTACCTCAACTCCACCACCAGTGATTAAGCGCATTGTCCTGGGAGAAAGGGATTCAGATGGACTCATCTAAAAAAATAAGCTCATCTGAGAATTCCAGCATCTCAAGTGAGTGCCCTAACCACTGAGCTGCTGAATAAGGCGTGCATGCTATTTTCTTTCACTGTTGAGGGATATTCTCCGCAACAACCCTGACCTATCTGTCAGGCTGGCTTGGAAAGTATCAGACTGTACTCTGTGGGCGAGTAAGTCAGAAGGATGCAGACTGTGAATCCTAAAAGGGTTTAAGCATTACTTTTGTGCTTAATACTGCCTAGAATGAGATACTCTGGGGCACCTCAAGAAGCCAAAATGTGATGACTTAGGGCACTGGTACAAGTTTAGACAGCAGCAGGACACTAGCAGACTCAAAGTCTTCTGAATTTTAATTTTGTAGGGAAGTAGTAGCCAGCTACTTCAACTTTAAATGGTGTTAAATCCCAGAACTGGTCAGTGCGACTTTTATGCTGTGCCGCCTTTGTCTCATTTGGTGGGGACACATAGCAGCTTTTGGTAGACACTTCAATAAATCACCATTTTGAAACAGTGTGAGGAATTTCAAGTAACAATAAAAGCCAGTCAGATCCATATCCTTCCCAACACAATGCAGGGTAAAGATTCACAGGGGAAGCAGAGGCCTGGAGGGGGGAAGAGAGTTAGGCACAAGTTCAAAGTAGTAAAATGGGCAGAAAGGTCTAACCAGTGATGTACCTATCCAAAGTTGCTAATGATGGCGATACAGCAATAGACAAAACAATTCCTGCAGAACTGCTTTAAGGAATAGCATCAAGGAACAAACAATACAAGTTTGTTATGTTCTGGTTAAGGTCAAAGTCTTGTCTATTTTACAATAAAAATTGAGTATATCTTCTACCAAGACCACTGCATACTTTTCCAGACTGTGTAACTAGCACTGGATTTGCCCAAGAGTGGGAATAGCACCGAAGGGCTGAAAGAGTCTAGTACAGCCTAGCTGCGCAAGAGCTAAAGCATCGATCGCAACAATGCTTCAAGTTAACAGGCGTTCAGGTTCCTAGAGACTCTAAATTTCTGTGTCTGGAAAACAGTGGGATTTAATATGCTGGTTGAGGATTTCTATACTAAAAAAAAGAGTTCTGTTGGGAGATGAGAGCAATAGGACAACAAAAGGTCTGGAGTGAGCCAACTCCTATTAACAATGGACAATTCAGAATTATGATGGAAAGATACCAAATACAGAACTCTTGCAAGCTTTTAAATGCAGGGCTGAGATCCTGTACTGCTCCACCAAGAGAATGTGGTCTGTTTCCCAAAGATTTTCCACTGTATGATTTATACACCTATGCAGTTACCCTGCCGGAGAACTACATCCAGTTTGTAGAGCTCAGTCTTTATACATGTGTTACAGTACTGTAACATTTAGCTAGTATGTTCCAGCACTATAACATTTAGCTATTCCTGTTTTGGAAATACCAAGGAATTTAAGTCAGAGCTTAAAAAATATACCCCCCTCCCACACACATTGTCTTTATATATATATATATGTAGGACAGTCACATTCAAGAGTTGTCCTGCATGCAACACAAACATTGGAGAATGCAAAAATATGACGATATGTTCACTCTTTTTTGTGTGTGTTCTCCTGTATTTCCACAGATATCTGAAATATTTTTGTATAGTGGTAGGGCTTCACCAAGACACAGAGGAGTTCCTGCTGCTTACAGTATAGCCAAAGGAACGGGAAACATGGGTTTGAAATCTCTCAAGAGGGAAAAACCTGTTCTAATCTACTGTTTTCTACACAATCAGTCCAAATGCAAAATACCAAAAGGCAAAGCGATTTAAAAAGGACAGCTTCGAACAAGGAATTCCTGCACACCTTCTGCTTAAAAAGTGTCTTGAAGCAAACACTTAGCCACAACTGAGCCTGTGGCTAAATGCACGACGCACATCACGTGAGTGATGTGAGAAACACACTATTAGATACAACATGCACGATGAGTGCTCTGAGAAACACACTATTAGATACACAGGGCATTAACAAATTGAGCAGGGCTGTCTGTGTTGCTTGGATGCTTAGGCAGCACTTTGGCAGGGTGTGCAGGATCACAACTCCACACTTCAAGCACCTGGGCTCCACCTGATTGCATGCTGGGTGGCAGATCCCTTTTTGGGAACTAGCTTTAAATTCCCGCTGTGTTCAAACACAGCCAAATGGCTAGCGGCCCCTCCAGGAAAAGAGCCCACCGGCTTGGACTGTAACAGGCACAATGGTGCCATCTCCTGTTAACTCTTGCTAGCCCCCAAACAGCCAGAGATTTTAAACTACATGGCACACCGTTTTCAAGAGAAAAGATGGGAAAGAAACACTGGTCTGTAGTATTACAACTGCTTTTCCAGAACGACAAACATTAGAACACCTATCTAGAATCAGTGGCCTCGAAAAATGTGTACATCATCTTTTGTGCCAGATTTGCTGCATATTCGTAAGGGAGGTGTAAGCCACTACCACAACCTACCCACAAGCTTTAAATTGGTAGGACATTTTTGTCTCCTGTGCACCATTTGCAGGTATTCTTTTCTTTCACAGACTTTAATTTCTACCTATTTTCAAACTTGAATTCTACCCCTCTCTCAGCTCTTCAGTAGAAGTCGAAGTAACACATAATTTTGCTAGTAAAATACGCAGATCACATTGGTTGGGAAAGCTGGGCTGGGTGCAGGGCTGCCACAGCGAGGGAGAGAAGACCTAGCGCCTTCAGAAGTAGGAAGGGAGTGACACTCAGCATCACTGCAGCTGTGGGCTGGCGCTACTCTGCGCCCAGTCGCAACCTGCGGGTTCGCATAAGAAGAGTGATTTCATAAAGGAAGTCAAGAAAGGAAGAAAAGAAAGAAGGCATAAAACATGAATTTTAAGGTCTCTCTTTAGCTTCTAAACCTCCATGCTTCACAGAGTACATTTCTTTCTTCAAATTCCACAAGTTTGATCCAGCGATTTTCCCCCTTCACAGTCTTAAAAATGCTTTCCATATGTTTTACATTCTTCTAATATATTTTCCATCTATATAATACATTGTCTATCCTATTTCTAGTCAGCCATTCTGTCTAATCAGCAGGACAGTCTCTCTGATCCAATAATTAATTTGCCAGCATCAGGAGAATGTTATCTAGGAATACTCCTGTTACTAAGACTAATTTGCTAATATACTAAAGGTAGCACTGCAGATGCTGGTGTCCTTGCTTTTGCAATATTAATTAGTAAGAATCATATTCCACAATGCTCTAGGTTACAGCTGCCCCAAAACATATGCTTATAATTTGGGTTGAAACTTCTCCAGCATAAATTATTTTCTTGTGATCCCGATCTGCGTAAGTGTTCTGGTGCCCAGGACAGTCTGAAGTATATTGGATTGCATTTGTTTCAATTTAGCAGTCTTTGTTGATTAATAGCTCTTAACTCATCTCCTCACACAATTTCCTCCAAGTACTCAGATAATCCATCTTCCACTGCCTGTGTTAAATAAAAGCATTGTCTTCTCTTTAGAGAATATCATGGAGAGGTTCCCACTGCCCAGAGCTAATACAGTATTTCATACCTCTGTCTCCTAGCTATCCTTACCCAAGCCATCCACAGCCTAACAAACCTCTGCTCCCAGATCATTCCCCTTCAGGAGCTTTTCATCCTCTCGACCATTCTGGGCAGAACAGACACTTCGAGGTCCTAACAGGGAAACAACTGGTTTACTCTGGTTTGGTTATTGGTACCAAAGCTAACAGAAGCTCAGACACGGAAGCAGGCGGCAAGGCATGGAAGCACTGTGAGAAGAACAGGACATTTCAAGCATGTCCTGCCATGCCCTGGCTGCCTTCCAGACCCACAGCAATTCTGCAGCTCCAGTCACATGAGGTCTCCCCTTGGAGCACACGGTCCATGAACCACTTCCTTTATGTTACCTTGCAACTTACCTCTTTCCACACTCCACGCAATGCTAGGCAGACAGCTGCTTAACGTAACCTCTCAGCCAGGTATAGGCTGCTGGCTTCAGTTCCTTGAAGGCAGTCTTCAGAAAATGAATAAGGTTATACGATGTATCTTGAGTGGGGTCAGTGTGTGGGCTGAGCCAAACACCAGTTAATAGTAAACCTGTCACACAGGGCTCTCACTAGGAAATCCCTGCTAGACTGGCAGCGAGGTCTGATGGGTGTGAGGTGACTGGTAAGTCAGAGGTTATGAGCATGAGGTCTTGAGATGGTGAGTTGGGCCTGTATGAAATACTGAACACCCTCATCTCTGCTAGACCCAGTAATCAGGGAAGGCTAGTGCAGGTGAGGATCAGTGGAGGGAAGTGCCTGTGTCCCTTTCTCTAGTGTGGAAGCAGACTGCTGAATTCTCCATTCAGGCTAAACCTCAAAATGCTTCTTCCGTGTTTCTTTTCTAATGTCTGTTTTAAGAAATACAGAAGCATGTTCTCATTCTGACTAATGCTGAGTGCGTAGGAACATAAATCAGCTCCAGATATGGCTCTGCTCTTCCAAAGGTCTTCACACAAAGGCAGGCTCACTCAATAGCACCGTGGTGGATTTAACATGTAAAAATTAGACACAGAGCAAAGACCTACAGTTCAGATTAGAGATCTGTGTGCCCCTAAAATGAGGCATTTTTTTAGTTCTAATGTTTACATTAGAACTAAATTTATTATTAGACATAATAAATAAGCCAGCAGAGTACTTATGAGCTCCCTCTTGAGGTCTGAGGCTTGAACTTGGAGGTGGCTCAGTAGGCTGGTGAAGTCAGAACACCAGCGTGAGAACACCACTTATTTTTCCAAGTTTTTTTATGCTAGTTTTTTTCCTCAGCTCCTGCTCAAGTACACTGAACTAGAAAGCATGGCACCTTATGGAATGAATTTCTTAGTCGGTCATTTGGGAACTGTTTTAAATGTTGAAAATCCCAAAGTAGTACACTAGGACAGCTTCTGGAAGACTCTGAGCCTCCCCAGATCCTTGACTAACACTGATGTTGTTTTGAACAATAACTGGTGTTCTAGGCTGATACTGGGAACTTGTGATTATCCCTCCACCAGCAATGAGGATGAAGACCAACTTGATGACTTGCAGACTGGCATCCAATGAAGCTTGCAGAGACACTGGCCATGAGTCACTCCTCCCTGCCTCTCCCACGAGACCATGTGAGTGTGGTCTCAAGGACTTTCCAAGTGTGGCCATAACCCACAGGCCATGAACACTTAACAACCACCTCTCCACAGTCTGCCCTCTCATCAACTGCTTCTCTCCCTACTAGGGAGAGCTTTGATTCAGGGATGGACTCCAGCCAGGTACCATGTGCAGACAGTAAAGAAAGATAAAGAAAGATGCACAAGACTGCCTGTCTAGTCACACAAAAGCACACCATAAAGTACAACTACCCGGGGGCGTAGAACCAAAGCGACAAGTCCATAGTTCCCCTTTCCACTTATTTAGTCACCCTTCTACACATTTTCCTTAAAATCATACGCTCAAGCTCCCATCATCACCCGGATTTATCAGTGCACATAGTATAATTTTGAACATTGAATTTGGATATTTCCCCATCCACCTATCGTCTTTGTACAGGCAGATCTTTGCTAGACATCCTGCTTGTTAGTTTTATTCTAACATTTACCAGTCATATTCTTAAGCACCCATCATTTCAGCTGTACAGCTATAAGAGTTATCTTCTTGTCTCTCAGGCCAGCTCAGCGCTGGATTCCCCATTTCCACTAAAATTAACAAGACTTAGCAGCTACGAGCCTTTGAGAATTCCAGTTTCTCTTTGCACAGCTTTTTGAAGACAAACTGCTAACAGGGGCATATAGCAATTGGCACGCTACAATAAAGAAAAAAACCCAGCACCTTGGTTTTAAGGCATCTCATTAAACTCTGCTACCTTCTATGCATATTACCATTCTCAATAGCTTCACAGAGCAAATTGCTCCTGAACAGTGAGTGCTTACTAACCATTATCAAAGCTGATTTTATTAATCATTCTGCATAAATACAGACAACTTACTGAAGCTCTGTAAAGAATGTAACAGTGAAGGAAACAATCCATCATGTTAGTGACTTTACAATCTGTTCATCCTACTGTGCTCATCAAACTTGACAGCCATTTTCAGAACCTGTAACTCATTTTAAGTTTGCAATATAGGAAACTTTCAAATATAGAAATGCCAAAATAGAAGAGCATTCCCCTCCAAGAATGATGCCACAAGTGTTGAAAACAGAGTGTTCAAATTATTTTAAGCCTTATGGTTGGGTGGGGCTGAGGAGGGAAGCAGCTTAGTATGATTGCCTAGTATGTAATTCCTCAGAGCATCAGTAGGTTGCAGCAGAGTGTTAAATACAACCTGAAATGATGGTGTTAAAGGACAGGAGCACCGTTGTGACAAAGTGCATGAAGTCAACATGGCGATATAGAAGGAGCTGGGAAAATTTTGCTGAACAGACTTGCATTGCACAATAAGAAGGTGGGCTTAAAATAACCATACACTCAGAGCTTGTTTTTTCTCAGGATGCCAATGTTAGTCTTTGAGCCTCTTTGCCAACCAGCGACATGATGGAATGACTTCACTGATTTGAGAAAGTAATGTTTCCTTTCATTTCTGTGGTACCAACTCTGCAGTTTGGTTTTGGTTAAGGAAGGGGGATGCTAGGTTTGGATTCTTTTCTCCTTAGGGTACCACAGTGGAATCCATCAATTTATGAGAGAAAACATATAAGAAAAATAAAAGCAATAGATTAATATGAGACAGTAATTGTACAAACTGGTGAATAACATAGATAAAAAGTAAATTTTGGCAATGAAAAAACAACATTATCTAGTAGTTCAATAATAAAGCCACCATACAGAACTGTTTCTCTCTTGGTGATACATTTGGATATAAAACCCCCAGTATTTCCATCAAAGCTCCCAACAGTTATTAGTGGGGTCTCTGTTCCCTTCAATTGTTCTTTTTCTCTAATTTGATTGTAAATAACTCCACAGCTGTGTCTTCTGGAACCAATTGCATCTCTATAGGTTCCTATATTTAGATTGCATACAAGCATGTGCAAAAAGTAACAAAGACATAAAGAATACTGCTTAGCCTTTAGCAAAATCATACAAAAGAGCTAATGAAGCTCACTCTAACAAGCTTTACTGAATGACCAGCTGTAAACCTTCATTTGTATTCCACAACAGGAATACTCAGTCCCGAGGAGAATGTTACCATTCCTCTAAAGGTATTGAGTTACTCCCTGTCCAAAGAATCATGCTTCAATGGGCAGTACAGACTTCTTGCAAGCTGAAAGCAATGCCATTGCAAGAAATGATCCTGTGCAGATACTCCTCCATACAAAGAAATTTCAGGTAATGAAAGTTTCACTGGTCTTTCTAGCTTAAGTCAACCAGCAGGGTACCTAAAAAAATATGCATAACCATGCTGGTATTGGCAACAGCATCTTCCTTTTCACAATGTCTTCTCTGCCTGCATCATATCCTCCTCTAAAGTCACCATTTCTGTGCGGCTGCACTAGCAATAAAGCCCATGGGCAGAAGAAATTCCAGTCACAAGGGAAAAGGTCAGCACTTAGTGGCTCATGCTTCTTTACTATCAAAATATGGAGCCTCTAGCCAACATAATTTGGAACCTTGGCACATCCCCTGTCCAATAAACAAACGGTATCCAGACCAGCTGTGCACCATATTGATCAAGTCTACACCACAGTGTTACAGCACTGACACCTGCCTGAAAGCAAGATAAACCCAGAAAGATACAAGCTCCTCTAAGGAGCAGATGAATTCTACCTGTCCACTACCAATATTGCCTATTCCTGACAGAGCACGGGACCAAAGCACACTAAAGGAATGAAGGCAGAGCTGATGGCTGCCCTTCTTCCGACGACTCGAGAGAGCAGCTGCCAGATACAGACATTTGTATTAGGGCACGTTTATATTGTAACACGAAGGGCAAATATACCACAGTTAGCTAGACTTGTTACCTGCAGCTGGCTGGTTGTTTAGAGTGCCATCACAGCAAATGAAATACACTGATAAAACTGAGTTCTGTGGACAGTCACCAAAATTGTCAATGGGCTGGTGCATTTTCTTCCTGTATGTTCTGGGGCTGAACGTCTATTGTCTTGTGGAACGATGGGAGGGCCATAATTGTGGGATATTTGCACAGATCAACCTTAAGTTGTTCAAGTTGGATTCTGGAGTGAGGAAGTTAAGAGTCCTAAGTTAATACACTTCTGTTTGCTGATTAGTAATACATTTTGCAGAGGACAATGCTGGCCAGGAGCCTACCAAGACACTCTGGGCCTATTAAATGCTGAGGCAACATGGGGAACATGAGGAACAAACCTACATTTAGATGGTAGGAGCAGTATTACCGTCCTCCACTTGGAGTTATTCCAGTTGCGCATAACAAGAGTTGGAAGAGAGCCTGGACAGACAGGCTAGAGAATATAAAATCCGAAAAATAACATACTTCCCTGGAAGTTTCATCAGCTTCTATAGCTTCTATAGCAAAAAGGTGAATACTCATGTCCAAAGATGCTTGGATCAGCGGTCGACTGAAAAGCGCCGGTAAGTAAAAGCTTCCACTCATGTAGGTAACCTACCAAGCAAATACATCTTGAGGGATAGATCTAATCACTCTCTTTTAAAACTAGAAAATACTTTTATTAGGCCTTCTATGCTAACTGCTACGAGAACTTATGTGGAATTTCTGTTTCTGATGGAACTTTTTTCCGTCTGGAAAATGCCAGCTCTCCAAAACTAGAATTTTCCCCTTAAGTAATAGCCTGGTAGAAAGGAACATGTGAAAGGAAGGTTCAGATCCCCTTCTGTTTGTGTCAGTGTCCCGAACATGAATTCACATGATTTCCCTTACTGTATAGAGACTCTTACTTGCATCTGTGACATGGAACTTAGCAGTCTAACATGATTAAGTTGAAGGGCAGATTAAATGTCCATTTCCATACAGAAACAGGAGTAAAAACTACTTTCCTCTGCAAAAGGATTTTAGCTGGTGAAATCTAGCAGGGGACAGGAAATGGGTAACAGGCACTTGAGAAGGAAATATCAGACCCTTGCGAGTCATGGTCAAGCACATTTTGATAGCAGAATTATAAGTTCAATGTATTTTCGTAAAAGGAAGCTATAGTATTAACAGTAGACTTTATATAGAGAGCCTGTCTCTCCTGCTGGAACTGTTTCATTTTGGGTAGATAATTAAATATTCACTGAGTCCAAGAGGGCTACAAAGAAAGAGTGGTGAACAGGAAACCCAAGGCTGGAAAACTGTTCAAAAAACACACATTAAAGGAGTCAGTTTCACTCCCATGCAAAATTATGACAACATTTAAATTATTTATTTATTCTTTTTTAAACTAAAGGGTTAGCCTGGCCATGAGGCTCTCATCTGAAATCTTTACATTCTTAAAATTCACCAGCAACAAATGAGTTAAAGAAAAAAGCGGAGCTGTATAAACTTCATCTCAGTAGAGTACTCAGTTCTAGTTACCATAGCAGTATCTGTATTATTTTTCTGTATTTAAATTAGACAGAGAAGGATCAGCTAGCCTCCCTTTGATTTTATATTGAACTTTAATAAAGCTATACTTATTAACATGATTTCATTCTAAAAAAACACCACATTTCTAACTAAGAATAAAATTGTCCCCAATCTACAGTGTAAATTGAATACAATGTAAGGCTAAAAAAACCCCTCCTTTTCATTACAAAGGGCAAAAAAATAACAATATTAATAAAATAACTACTAGGGATGAAAGGGAGCTTTATTCCATTTCTTTCAAAAATAAATGATTTATTCAAGATGTGCTTATTTTCAAGTTACATGGTTTCCCTTGATGAATATTCCAGTATGTTTCTCAAAGTCCTGGTTTAGTATGACAAGATGTTCACACACTTTTTATGGTAAGGAAGAATGCCAAGAATATAGCAGAAGAGGACAGATTTGTAATATGGTAGGAACAGTCTGGGAATTCCTAATTTCTGCCTTATTTGTTGGCAGCCAATACCAGATTTTCAGCAAAAAGACCTTCCATCCAAAATTAAAACAACTCTCCCATACTTCATACTGAGAACGTATTTGTGGCCAACAGAGGCAAGGGTAATTCTTCAAAGACTCCTTGGTACCCACAAAGACCCTTGAGAAACTTGAGCTCGTTGATGTTTAGTAACTACATTAAACTAATGTTATAAGGAAGACGGCCACTCAAGTTTGTGGACCTATGCTAGCCACATACCTCTCAGGAGAGACGCACAGCTATAGCTCAGGAAGAAAACCCACATACTGGCAGACTGGAAAATTAAACAGGAGTAAAAAGACTCTGTCAAAAAATAGTTTTATGGAGAAATGTATTTCTTTAGAAACGGGGGGAAAATTAATAAACATTTTGGTACTGTATAAGAGAGATATCATATTTTCTCTTACTAATTGTTATAGTTTCCAGGTAAGGCAGTATCTGTAATCCACAGTTGTAAGTCTAGAAAGTTAGACATGCAGCAGCTGAAAGCCACAGATCTTGTTCTAATGGTTACATGCATATTAGGTATACATTGGAAGCTGGCATGCAAATCTTGCTCAACTAATTGATAAAATATACTCCACACTTCAAACGTATTGGGTCAAATCAACTCTGAGTTTAACCCAATTTCAATACCTTGTTCAAAACAGTAGGCAGGTTTAGTTAGAGCTGTGTGCTATAGGGATATATGTAGACAGGCTGATTGATAAAGAAAGGGATTTCATGATAAGAAACTTGCAGGAGCAAAGTGTGAAAAGAAAAAAACACTGAAAAATGAAGCAGTGAAATGCGTCCCATCCATAAGCATGACTTCCTCATTTACAGAGCCATTTGCACTATTCTTACCACAGGAGTTGGTCCTGCAACCCAGAGTGCTAATGGGAAAAAGGTGAAGTAAGAGAGAATAAAGAAGATGGGGAAGTACACTCAGAAGTGGCAGATGGAATGAAAAGATGAGAGGGAGAGGAGAGAAACAGCCAACCTAAAGCTACATCAAGTTAGATGGGAAAGAATTGAAACAAAAGAAAGAAAGTTACTCAGTTAGAAAGAGCTGAGATGGAGCCTGTCCTGCCTGCAGGCTGCCCAGCTGCCTGCACTGAACACAAACTGGTTTCTCCAGACTCCTCCTCCAGATGGCTATGGGCAGCATCTCACCAGCCAGCTCTCTTCTCTTACCTTTTGCCCTCCAACAGCCAGGTTCCTAGAGCAGGCGGCTCTGCCTGCACTCCTTGACCAAGACACACATAAGCCAGCAAGGTCTGAAATGACTTAACTTCTAGCATTTCTCTATACATTCTTCACACATTTCACATCTCTCTGAAGGTTCTGGCTTGATTACAGCAAAAAACCCCTAGCCTCTATAATTAAAATCAGATAACAGCATCAGCAATAGGAGTAATTTGCTGAGCACACAGATCTACACTGCATGTATTCCCATGTATCAGTGAACCTGTGCTGTCTGAAGAGACGGATGCCTACCTTCTGTCCCATGACAGAATTAATTTTAATTCTTTCCAAACTCCCTTCCTACTTTTCCCCCTCTAGAGACTAACCAAGTTCTAAGATTCGTGTTTTCCAAATAACGTCTATTAGTAAAACAGTGACTAATGACCACCTTGTCCCAAATCCTGCCTTTTGCACACCATCTTCATTTACTTTGTCAAGTTTCAGCCAAGTATCTTTGTAAAGTTCTTGCACCATACTATTTTGTTTTCAATTTATCATGTATTTTGCATTATGGATGCCTGTCAGGATTTTTTGAAGAAAGCCCATGTTTGGTGTAACTGACAGAACAGATCTCACGATGATGAACATTTGCTCCACAAAACCAGGCTGTGGCAAGCACATAGGCCAAATAGTCACAAGAAAAATGAAGGAAAATGTATTTTTCTTTTTGCCTCTTCCTCACTCTGCCTTCCCAACAGCAAAGAGTCTAGGATAATCAAATTTACCTGCTCTCTGAGAGAGAATGATTTTTTTGATCTGATAGCTGAAAGAAAAAAAAAGTCTGAAAGAAACTTGATTCAATGTTAAACATTTTAGATGCTCTCAATAAAAGACAGTTAGAACAGTTAATTTGACTCAAAATTTGGTATTTTCCTTACAAATTTAGATCCTCAGTAACCTACCGATATTACTTAATTCACACATTCAAATGACATGTCAAATGTTAAAATCAAATGTTTTGTCAGCTCCACAATGAAACATGAAGTCTAGTATTTTAGAATTCCCACTTCCTTTTCTTAAAGAAAATATTTGCCAAATTTGACAAATGTAGTTTTGGTTTTCAGAATTTTTTCTGCTTTTTTGAGAAAAAGTATTTATTTAAAAGTCACACCTGTTATGACACCACAAACAACTTTTCACCCAGCGACATCATGCCATATGAATGCAGATAACTGCAATCAGACCAAACAAGAAACGGGGCGGGGAGTTAAAATTTACTGCTGATCTATCTCAATCCTTGAGTCTTCCTTCTGCCTACAGATCAATCAAGCAGCAAAATCTAAAGAGCAGCAGCACATGCACCTGAAAATGGTAACGCTGGTGCGGTTAGCAGACTCCTTCTATGTCCGTAACTCTCAGCAACCACTTCAGAAAACATGAGCTGAATTTTAAACTGGTAAAGAACCTTAAGAGGGGTGATGGTCTCCGAGCAGATGTGGTCTGTAAATCACAGTGCATATTTTTCTAAACATGGACTTGGTTTCAGGATGCTATGAAAAATCAGAAACAAGGTAAATTTCAGGCAAATTTCAAGTTGACATGACAAAGATGTTTTTGTCCCAGCTCTAAGCTTTTTGTTCATGACAATTCAGATAGTCTATAAATTTAAGTCTATTAAATAATTAAAATAACATTGCCCAGAACAGAACAAAACTTAATGTAAGAATATCCAGTGAAGCCCCATCTGTTCAAGAGGAGAATGCTAATGAACACTAAAAAAGGCAATTGCACTTTTATTTTTTTTTTTTAGTTGCTCTTTTCATCTATTCATAAATTGCAAATGAGAGAACTGGAATAAACTGCCAGCATATTACACTCACGCCCAGGACTTCCACATCCAAGTATCCCGCTTCTCCCTATCCCTGGGTCCTTCCAGCTTGCAGGAGAACCCTCTTATTATCATTCCCACACTAGCACACTAATACTTTGCAATTTGGCTTCTGGCTCCCACTCCTGTCTCTCAAATGTCTTTGCCTGCTCACCCACCTCAAAGACAGCACGTTTTAGAACACTAATTGGGCTTGGACTGTGGCAATACAAAAATTGCATCTCCTCTTGGAACTCTTCTCTACCCTAATAACCATTTGTTTGGTTCAGCTTTAAATGCATGGACTTTGACTGCACAGCAGGAACACATGGCCTTTGTTGGGGTTGGGGCTCTGCACTGAGACACCACCAGGCAACAGTCCTGGTATGATGCAGCCCTGGAGAGCCCCGCTGGGGGCAATTTTGTTAGGCTCTATCTCTTGAGTGTCCCTCCCTAAGGGATTTTTCTTTCCTTTTCTCTTATGCTCACATAATGGAAATAAGGTTTTTTTACTCTTCATTAGAGGTACTACTTGCATCCAATTCACCTGCAGATTTTTATGTCTCATTGTACCAAAACCAACACGGGAAATGTCAGTAGAATCAGGTGAATGTTTCGCTGGCATAAGGACACAGAATAAGAGGAAGATGACAAAGCAACAACTAACCGACTGTCACTCTCAAGCTTTTCACGTTAGCAGCAATTACAAACCTTTGAGTTAAACAAAATATAGGCAGAGAAACAATGAGCAGCCATAAAGCTGTTAATTTATGATTAAGAGGGCGGGTTCACAACTGCTGTGGAGTTGGTGGCAGGTACACTGCTGCTACGGCATCATACCTGATCATCTGAAGATAGGCTGTGACCGGCAGCAGTTCCGGGAGCAGCATCTGCCTGTTCTCCTTCATATTCTTTGTTTGTATCGCCTACTTAAACTACAAGCTGCGCCTGTGAGGAGCTCTGTCCTCCAAGCAGCTCTTAAGCCCAGTACATTGGATTCCAGTGTTGGGTAAAATTCGCTAGAGCTTGCTGTAACTCAGACTACAATAATAATACACTACATTCACAAGATTTTATGTTAATGCAATAGCAGAAAATTAGGTGCCCCTCTTGAATTTAGCTCATGGCTTTGCCTCAAGCTAAAATACACGCTAAGCGAGCTTGAACTAATAATGTCATCTCTGTGATTGCTAATGATTTAATTTAATGACTATCGTTACATTCAAATAAATATCTGAATCTCATTTTGTGAAGTAGAAAAAATTGTTTTAATTAAACCTGATTACAGAAGTCATCTAAGGAAGCATTCTCTTTAGTACTTCTGCACTGAAATGGAATCCATTAATCACTTTGATCTTCACATTTGAAATACTACAAAAATAAGTGCCTGTAAAAGGAATTGTTGTCATGTTCTATTGAAATACAGTGGTACAAAACCCTATCTTAATGGGAAATTATAGATGAAAAATGAAAGACTATTGAAGCTCAAAATGCAATAGCACTGTTCCTTCAAAAATATTTAATTCCCCTATGCATGTGAAATCACTCTTTTACAGACAATGGTAGACGTTCAGTTTTAGAAGAAAATATCAGAATATTGTTGTGCATTCTAGGTGGAACCACCACATTGAATACAGCTGTGTTTATATCCTCAACCAGTGGAATGAAAATAGTTTTCAGCATTCATATTTTGTTTTTTTTTAAATTAAAAAAAAATTCCAAAACAGGAGAACCTCAGATTTAAATAAACACAGTACTCAACTCTGACAATTTGACCATTTTTCACAGTTAACAGGTCTCCAGCTAAACTAACTGCAACCCAAAATAATTTAATTTCTTTGACACATTGACCTAAATAGGCTTATTTCAGAAAGCTGAGTTTTCTACTTGGACTGACATGCCTCAGTGTATTAAAGTTACTAGAAAAACATAAGGCATGCGTGCTGGAACAGTCCGATTCCGCAGGGGCTGCTAGATTCCTTTTACTGCCATTACAAGAGTCTGTGGAAAATAAGGTTTGTAAGATTTTAATACTAAATCCTTCCAAACCAGAACAGTATAAAGCTTTATGTTCTGTAGAATCTCCTTCCTCCAGGTTAATTAACAAAGACAAAGACCTAGAAAATTGGGTACAAGAATTGCTATTAGATGAAAGAAAGTGTGTTTTATTCAATTATATATAGTGAGTGATTCCTGAGCAATTTGCCCAGAGATACTAAAATCTGGACTGATGCAGCCATGATCTGGCTGTGTATAGCTTGCTTTATGATCACAACATCCTATAGTTTCTACTACCCTTTCATGTTCTACTTGCCTGAATTTTGAATGCTTTTCCTGTGCTGTATGTGTTATGGTTTCAGATCTGGAAAATTTACATTTCCCTCACTTAACTGAAGCATATATGCTTCTTTTTCTTGAATTCTGATAAAGTTTTCCACAATTATTTCCACAGCTACAGACCATGGCTGGATGCTAGATAACCACACTGCATCCTAAATGTGTGCCTCTAAACATAGTCAATTGTAAGCTCTTTTCCTTTTAAAAAATAGTAAAAGCAGCTGATGACCTCAGACAAGCTTAGTTTTCTGCAGGTATAACCAGTAGAACTTTGTTTCAGAAAAAAAGAATGAAGGTTTTCTGGCATGCTATAGCATTAAATGTGAATTTTCAAACTTGTGGGACAAGATCTCAGCTGGTATAAATCCCTTATGTTCATACTAGTCTAGACAAATCCATTTAGGCTGCCTAAGAATCCAGCCCAAGGTTTCCTTCTCCGATTAACAGCTATCAGAGGAGGTCCTGCAGAAGGACTGGTATGTTCCTACTGTTGTCCCCCGTTTTTTTAACCTGTCATTTACAAATCCCATTGACATATTCCCTCCAACAGTAAGATTCTACTTCAATTTCCTATACATTGCCTGATTGACTTGGATTATATGCAACTGCAGATATGGAGGCTAAAACCTGATAATTGGAGAGATTGGTAATGGACACTTGCAATGATTACATCTTGAATGTGTCTTTTGTACCCTTTCTACTGTAACTGGATCCCACTGTTAACACTCCTGGCAAACATTTAAGACCCTTCCAAGTATCTAGGTAATATTTATACTAGACAACACATTCCAATCAGACCATTAAAATAAAAAAAATGGAAAAGACTATTGACAAACAGAACCAAACCTCTCCAGTCATGCATCTCCTATGGCTCCTCTGCTGACAACACCAAGTGAAGCTGACAGACATGATAGCACAGTAAAATTACCTAATTTATAATCTTGTTTTAGGAATTTCATGTGGCCTGGTGGCTGCTATGTATTGAAATAAGAAATGACATAAAATAACCTTCAACCAAGAAACCAAAGACATCTTATCAGTGTCTTACTGATAAGATACTTCAACTTTTTCCTGCATTTCACTACTACACTGTTGCCAACTGTCTGCAGACATTGCAGAAGATGTATCCAGACATTCCAGGGTCCTTCAGTTAAGTTCTCCATCAGCCTAAATCTCCTCTTGATAAGAGCTTATTAGCCACTTCCCCCCACCATCTCACCCAAACTTTAACTTCTGACATTGCTGTGATTCTGAAATCTTTTCCTTTGTCCATACTCTGCCTTTACAATGAATCTTGTTAATTAAATCATTCTTCTGATAACGGAGCAGTACTTTATCTATCTGAAAAATTGCAGCTTTGGCCCTTCCCACCACATACTGAAAAGCCATATGATGTTTATTAGCATGCAGCATGTGTTACTTTGAGTTGGCTGGGAGGTTGATGGGAGTTAAGTTGAATGCCATACTGGTATTCACACTGGCAGATCTCCAGTTCCTCTTTGCCACCTGCAAGCCACATCCTCCCTCAACCAGGATGCTCATTTCACCATTCCCTGCAGGAACACTGGCTTCTGAACCTATTCCTGTTTTCCCCTTATTTTATAGGTATGCAGAGTGGTCATCCATAGAAGGAAAGGCTTTGCAGAGTTTTCCATCTGAATAACTTTGAACTATTGAACAGCTTAGCCAAGTTTACCCCTCATTTAACCCAGCACAGCCTCTTAGGTTTTTTAACAAGTCCTTTTTGAACTTACTCTTAACTACCAGTTCAGCACAAGAATGGCTGTACGTTTTCATTCAGCTTACAAGAGAATCAGTGCTTCGTCCTACATTTTGAGTTGAGAAGGTTAAGAAAATGGTGAATTTGCTGAAAGATACAGATTCAGGTCAGCCAGAGTGATTGGAAATTTGGATTTGTTGAGCTGTTTTGAAAAAATGGGGGAGGACCAAGAACATTTAGTAAATAAAATGGGGAGAGTTTTTATTTCAAAAGGAAACAATTCTATACATGAAACCAAAACAAACACTTTCCCAAATTCATTCAACTGAAAGTTCAGGGGTTTTTGTTTTAAATTTTAAATTTTAAATTTAATCCATTCCCCCTCCACCCCCCCGCCCCGCAGTTTAACCAGCAAACTGAAAGCTTATCACTTAGGACAGCACTGCACTGCCTTCTCTACTGCTGTTTAACTAAAAAGTAGAAAGTACTTTGTTCTGAAATTTCCAAGCTTAATATTGGTTTGCATTCCTCCCTGGCATTACATTTTCCCTGTTTTTTTAATCCATTGTAGCCATCTTTCCATTGAACTCCTTCCTTTTATGATCTGAACCCACTGCCACTGAAGATGGGATATTCCACATTCAGGCAACTAGATGACTTGGTATAGTCTGAAAAACTTTCATGGAGAGAATAGGGAGTATTCCTGAACAACTCTAAGCCTTGCATTTTAAGGGTTTTCTGTTATCACATGATTTCAGCCCTTAGATTTAGTGCCGTTTGTTACAAACCAGTAAAATGGCAGTTCAGCTAAAAATGTTGCTGCATTACTGTTTAGCAAGATTTTGTGTGAATGGTAAAGCAAGAATGTTGCCTCTTAGAGGAAAGTGGAATAACCTCTACGATTCAATTAGCCTTAACAAAAGAGGTGTCTAGAATTAGAGCTACCTGAATCTCAAGTTTAAACAGCTCTTTCTAGGCTAGTACTGCACTATTAGGTTAGTTTAACAAGCAATTATAATTATTGGGAGACCAACTTCTTTATTAAAGGTCACGGAGGAATCACTACAGCTCCAGCTATGAATATAATTGGACATTTAATGAAATGTGTCTATCCAGTGCTCTCTTCCCTTTTCAACAAACTCATTTCAGAGTTAAAATGCAGCACAGCAGTGCACTCAGGTATTTCAGAGAGAAAGATGACTATTTTATGCTAAACTGATTATTTTTCTTTAATCTGACGGTATAATTAACAACCCTTAGGACTAAAAGTACAAAGCATTTAAAATAGCATTACAAATTATGTACAGCACAAAAAAACTGTGAAACCAGTTGAAACCAGTTTCAAAAACTGGTGACCAAGTTGATTATTCATTCTGTATTTGAGCACTCAGATAATTTGAACAGGTGGAACGCTCCCCATATCAGTAATTTATGTATCTCACTAAAATCTACTGTTGCTAATTTTAGACTCACAATTCTAAAAGTGCTGCACACTTCCAGAAGTTAGGTGTGCTGGAGAAGCCTTGACCGTTCTCAGATCTTTAGAAGGAGAATTCTAACACCAGAATTCCTGTCTGCTGCAAATCAGAGCTTTGGCAAAAGTATTTACATTAGGACTCTTAAAATTTCTGCCTATATCTGGGTCTTTAACTGAATCTAAAGGAAATAAGTACCAATCCTCTGAGCAAAGCAAATTATTTACTGTATCTTAAATGATGTGAAAGAAAAGTCCATCCATCCCTGGAATACAGCAATATATCATTGGTAACCCTCTCACAGCAGAACTTGCCTCTTTCAAAGGAGCAGGCAGAAACACAAGGCATTGAAGTATATGAGAACAAGTGTGCTGGAATCATTAGTTATCCTAAATCGATGCAAAATAAAATTTATATGTGGTCCAAATCTAAGGCTAGGCCTACCTCCCTATAAATGGAGAGGAAGGGCTTATATATTTGAGTGCAGTTTGCTGTATCCTGGGTTCAAGGCAAGTTTTTTTAATAAGGCATGTTCTGCAGTAAGGCCTACTTCCTCACTGCCACTGTGATCCCATTGTTAAGGTGCATTGTTAGAAGGGATGAAGAATTGTATCAGTAGTAGATAAGAATTATTTTCATATTTTCATTTTTATAGCTTGTTTGATTGTGGCTTTCTTGGTGAAGTAGCAGACCATCTGCTATAGCTGCTATCACTTACACATAGATATTCTTGAAATCAGCTCAGCTCTGCTTTCACTAGAACTTCTAGACATGACATCTAAAAGCTAGTGGTCACAGCCACCACGTGAGCGCACCCACACGTTCCACTTGGGAGACAGAGCCAGGCAGGAGAGATTAGGCAGCAACAACTTCAACAATTCAGATCCAGGACCAAGGGTAACTGAGCTTGCTGGGGCACCATCAGACACCCGCCAGGCTGCTGATCTGACCCTAGCACACAACAACGGCGTGCTCACACAACAACGGGGTGCTGACCTGAGGCAAGGTTTCTGCTCTGACTCCAGCCCAATTGGGAAAACATGGTCTGGTTGTAGATTTTTAGTCTTCTGCAAATATGCACGTATATGGAGAAAAGAAGGAAAGCGCCAACTACAGAAACGGTAACAAAAGAAACTGCTTTTGTATACAAGTTTCAAATGACATCTGCAGATGTTTTTAATCAGGATAACTGAACGATCTTGGTACATACTCTCTTGGCAGGATACTTTTAAAATAATCTAATAGTGTAAAATAATACAGCTTTCCTGAACAAGACTGATCTCAAACCTGCCAAATATGTCACTCAATATGCACTCTGTGGAGCACATAAATGTATTTTTCTAAAAAAAAAAAAAAAAAAAAAACAAAACCCTCTTATTTTGAGCCAGTAGTATGAACTTCAGGCTGGATTCAAAAGCAAATAAAATAATTTAATCAAATTCTTTTCAGCTATCTTCATATGCTTCGTGAAGACAGAATAAACTGTCATTCAGTCTAACTTCAGTAAACACATGAAGTGAAACAAAAAAATCCCCCCGTACTAGATCTGTGCAGCTCCTGAGCTAAGCCTCTCTATTTCATGCTGAAGTGGATTAGTAAGTGCTCACTTCTTCTGATCCGCTGGTAGAGCTGTGGACTGAATGTTCAACACTACGTAAGAAGAAATGTCTTGAAATGCTGTGACTGTTTACTAGGTTAATGTGTATCTACAGCTTAATGCTGTCCCAAATGAATTTAAGCCTAACCAAAGTGAAATTCATTTAAACCAAATGAAGTGTACTACCGATGTGTGGCATAAGTTTATGACAAATGCCACCCGATACTTGAGATCACCCTAAATGGAAATGTCTTCAGTATAACCTTTTCAAATTTACATTTGAAAACTGATCCTAACATAAGCTTTCTACATCTGTGGGCAGAACTTTCCCACCATGAAGCTAATTTTCTACATTACTTTGGGGTAGACAAGCATTAAAGAATGTGAACAGTCATATTAAGTTTGAAGCATGGGAATGAAATATCTAGTTACACTAAACAGAACAGAAGATTCTCTAGCAAAATTGAAAAGGGCAGGGCAGGAGCAGAGAACTCCAAACCAGCATGGCACAAACCAGATGGAAGCAAAACATGTTACAAGCATGTCCTCTAGGATGGGGCCAGGAGGAGAAATGGAATGTAATTCAGTCCAGTACAGTTTTCCTCTTTTGATCAAAATATGAAAAAGAACGAACAACAAAGTTTAACAAATTCCTGTTCTTCATGACTGAGTTACAACATGCTCCTTTCTCCCGTGTACTTCACTTTTCCCCAGCACTTTAAGAGACCTATTAACTCAGGTTCTTTAGATACACTGGGAAGGCTGGATAAAGTATCTCAGAGCACAGCGACTTTATCCCACCTCTGTTATTGCAAAGGACAAATCACAATATAAGCTGTATATATTTGAAACCGTATGATACCAAAAATGCTGCACAGGTGAACAAGGAGGTTCTTTCATTTGCAAATAAAATGAATCAAAAAATACTGAAAAACACAGAATCCAACTCTACGGAAAATAAATTAATAAGATGCTTTCCTTGCTGGGAGTGATTGACTCTTGTTTGATGGATTTTTTTTCTGCCTTGACTAAGGCAAAATTATGTCTGTGATGCATTGAAATATTTTGCATATTGCTATGATAAAAGTATGCCTTAAGGGACAGCATTACATAGTGTTATCTAAGGATTTTCTTTTAGTTTCCTGTGTGGGAAAAAAATGATGATGCCATCCAGCTACCTATCAATAGGGGTCCTTGCAGATTTAACTTCTGGTGTATAAAATAATCACAATTTCGCACGTATTTTGGAAAAAGTTTTTGTTTAGGATCATCTTCTGTTTGCAGACAGAGAGCTGTTCCACCTGTATACCAAGAAATCTACCTTACCTAATGTGTTTCTAAATTACTGTTATTAAAGTCTATGAAAAAACTGTTGTCCTTTGCTTTCCAATGGAATACAGTGAACTGCTGTAGCTCTAAGTTAGAAGAGTCAAACAAAACAAGAATGTATTAATATTAATTTGTATTTATGTAGCACAGAAAAGGAGTCTGACATTGTTAAAGAAGGAGACGCTGAGCTAATAAAATCTATAAAAGGATTTGATGACGTGTGGGAGGAAACCAGCTGGAGCAGTGAGGAATAAGAATTTGGTGGTTGCATTTTTCACAGATGAGAAAATTCCATTTGATGTTGGAAAATTGGTCTGTATTCTTTTTTCATTCAGTTCTTTTTCCCTCGTAAGGAATTCTTGCATATGTTTATAATGACAAGAGATAAACCTTGTCAGCTTCTACAAAAACTGTAGCAGTGTTATATATTTCCGTACATTAAATCCTCTTGCAGTACCAACATTATTCACTTGTTTATCTGCTACTGACTGCCATGGTGTAAAGGTTAGCTTTCTGAAAATTCATAGTAGGTTTTCATCGGTTTTCATATGTCCAGCATGGTCTTCAGCTGTCTTGTGACATTTGGAGATCTGAGTTTTTTGGTTTCACTTTTCTGGCTCCTACCACAGTGTCATTCACATCCAAGATCTCTGGAATTATACAGGCAGAAAATTGTTGCAATACGTAGATTTTCTTCTTGGCCTGAACTTCATACAAGTTTCCTGTGTGCTCTATGATTATATACATGACATCTGGCCTTTAATGCCTTTATATTTCTAGGAATTACATGTCAGGCAGTTTGAATGATTATTTCCTGGTCTCTTGCAGCACCCAATTAAGTTTCATCCTTGACAACCTTTGAAAAGTTGCTCTGTTTTGACTGAACAGAACCCTCACAATGTCAGGCGCCATTAGAATTCTCTTGTCGAGAGGCTCAGTAGTGTCCTACACAGTCTTCACTTCAGATGTATTAAAGAAACCTGGAAAGCATCCAGCTCACTTGAATACCACATTTCACGATTTCCGTTTCTTTATACTCACTGACTGCAGGAGCTTCTACCACCAAAGCAGAAGACTGCAGTGCTTTATTTCTAGGAAGACAGTAATGGTGATACTAAATTCTTAAATTTAGTCATGAAAAATAACTTTGACTGAGGTAAGATAAATACCCTGTAAGTTTTGAGGTTTATGAGTTTTTATCTGGTCAGACACAAATTCACTCATACCTCAGTTTTCCATTTCTCATCTTTCCCCTTCTTTTCAGGTATCAGAGTTTATCAGCAATGGTAAAATAAGGTCTTACCTTCCAAAGATAAAAAAATAATTACTATTGAAGATAATTGAAAAATCCACTCTGTTTTTTCCAATCTTTTAAAAGGAACTGATTCAGTCAACTTCCATTCAGCATAGTTCAAACCTTTCCAAAAATACACATGGGCTTTTAAAGACAATCCTGAATTTCCTCTGGTTATGCTCCAACCTTGTTGGATAAGAGGCAGATCTGAAGCACCGTGACTTCTGGATCAAAATTTGTGCCTCTACCAGTTCTGTGCACAAATTCAATAAGCTTGACACTGGAAAGTTTTTTACAAAGAGTCTAAGGCTTCAGCCTGTACAGTCTGAGGTTTTTGAGACCTTTGATGGACAGACAATACTTTGTTTATGCTAATGAGAGCAGTCTCAGATAAAGCACTTGCCTTATCAAAAATCCCATTCACAGGACAATTAGTCTGGCTAAAATTCTTTTACACAGGATGGGTCAATTATTGAAATCAAAGACACCTTTAAAAGTGCATCTGGAGGAGCCTCAACAAAATTTGACAAAATTAAACCAAAGCTGGTGTTTCTGCCAGTTCTGACTCAATTCAGTTACTAACCAACCAGGGGACTGGTAACGGATGCATGTTCTGACTGTAGAAGAACAGTGCTCACATAAGACCAGCCAGTATTCATACCAATATAACTCACGCAAATGAATCGGGAACAAACTCAAGTGGAAGAAGCAGCACTAGCAATAACTTGGACCTGCAAACATGACAGCGAATATTTGACTTGGCTTTTACTCAAGCTCCAGAGCACAAGATCCTAGCAGCATTACTGAGTCTCAGGTAACAAGTAACCATATTTCGACTACTACTGATAGGAGTTTTCTTTTGCATTTGGACACATAGAAAAATCACTTGCAAGAGCAAATGCTCTATCCAGAATTTCAACAGAGCGCTACAGGGATGTAACAAGAGAGGAAAAAACGAAGCCTTTAGAAAATTATATTCCACAAAGGTACCTTACAGTCCTCAGCTGCAGATAGCATACATTTGTTTTTCTGGAAAGGACACATACCCTATTGTAGCTGATTACTTTTCCAGATATATTGACTTGGCTCTACTTAAAAAATTATCATCAGCTCTCTAATACCTGTAATTGGAGGACAGTTTCTAAATTTCTCACGTCAGGTAAAAGGCCTTGATTTTCCTCTAAAGCATTCAAAGTTGTTTTTCCAGTATTTAGGTTTTCATCACTGTATGTCACACTGTATGCTCAACGCAGCAGCAAAGCAGACAGTAGTGACAGTATTAAAAAGACTTCTGAAAAAAGTCACTAGCCCCATTGCTATATTCCTTGCATACTGGTCAACAATCCCCACAGTGCAGAAAAGAAGGCTGCATCTCCCTGTAAAACGAGGGAGCCCAAACATAGATGATCTGAATGGAAAGAATGTAAAAACCAAGAATTGCTCAGAACAGCACTGCATCACGAGCTGGCACCAGGGAACAGGCTGAGGCATTCGAAAACGTTTGGGATTTGGCACAAACTTCTGTTTCCTATATAGTAGGATCTTTTAGAGCATTGCTCTGGAGGAATGAGTTTCACCTTCAGTATTTCCTAGTAGAATGAAATGGAGAGGGCAAGAGACTTTAAATATCTCTTAGAAAATAAATCTCCACCTTTATGCAGCTCCACACAAGCATTTACCAGAAACAGAAGCATGGACACAGGTTTTGCTCAGAACTGGAAAGCAAATGCTTGCAATCCTACTTCTCCCTGTGACAGTATTGCTGAGCCGTCACCACACTAGCAGAACATGAGATAGTAAACAAACATCAGCGAAGTTACAGGAATATACAGAAGTCTGTAATAGCACAGACTTGTAACCCTGCACCAAGGAGAAACTACTGTGTTAAAATCCCAGACCACAATTAAATACACAGCTTGTATTTAACACAAGGTAGTCTGATGCCTTTTAGTAGCACAACACACCTCCTACAGCATCATAAATTCTAATTAGCTGAATTCTACCAGTTGCCTCTAATTTATAACCTCATTTGTTCTTAAACAGAAACTTGTAACATACCACTTCGTAGACTCTCCTAGTCCCAACTCTACAGATTACATTATACTTAATGTGCAGTAACCACACTTCCCATCTGAACCTTAAAATATCAACATGCCTTAAGAATTTTTTTTCTGAACATAAAGCAAGATTAACCTACTTTGCCGTCCCTAATTGTAACCCTCAGCCTCTCAAACTTCCGTGTTTCATATAATACCACACTAGCCACTACACGCTCCATGTGACACAACACGGCTAAGTGTCCTTCCCCCCAACCCCTTGCTGCTCACAGCTGATGGAAGAGCTAGCCAAGAAATCATTTTAAGGCATGCCTACACTAAAGAAATAGGAAGTACTTTATAAAATCCAGAGCTAAGTCCTGAGCCAGTATATGTCTATGCAATCCAGTGCCAAATGGACTTAATTACTTTCATCGAGAATGTCTTGGAATGCCTTATTAGTCTACGCAAATATGATGAATTATATGCAAAGCCAAACTAACTTGTACCCAGCCTCTTTACGTATCTTTGCCCCATGTTTGTTTCTGGTTTTGAGACCAACACAAGCACCATCAGCGTGGTCTCTTACTCAACTCGATAACCATACAAATCAACCATGACCCTGGAACAATGTAATGCGTTCTTTACCTCCATTTAATTGTTCTGTCATTGTTGTACTTTATACCTCTTCACTTGTCTCTTTATCCAGACATACCCTTTATTTCCATTTAAGCATGCATTTGTACTTGAGAGGTATTAATGAAAAATATGAAGGATAAAGTTTATCATTATTATAACAAACACAGCATCTCCTGACCTTTAGGTATATACCTTTTAGGTATCTCCTGTTCTGGAATGTACGAATCAATCTGAGAAGACATTTTTGATAGTTCTCAGATCAAGAAGCTTTTAAAAAATGCAGAATAATTGTGACACTTCTCACAGAAGCACAATTACTATATTTAACAAACAGTTTCAAAGGTTCAGAGTGTTGGTGGCAAAAAAAATATCTTCCACTCACTATTATTATTTTTTATTTTTAAATTGCAGTCCATGTGCCTTCCTCATTTTTTCCTCAATATGTCCAAATTTGTAATCACACTTTCTCATCCTGAAACAGTACTCAGAGTGCATGAAAATGCATAATGCTTGCAGCCACACTATCACCAGCTGTGATCTTGTCAGAACTTATAAGAGAAATGGGTCTGCCAAAAGGTGGCAGGCCTTTAAGACAAGTTCAGGTGAAAAGTATACTGGTAAAGCAATAGGTGACTCTCTTTTTAGAGGGATGCACTATGCTCTGTTGCACACCTCTTGCAGATCAATTGCAGTGAGTAGGTTAAATGTGGTCATGCAGGTCAGCAGACAGGGCATGCCCTCAAAAGACCACCAGTCATACAAAGCTGACCAAAATCTTGCAGAGTGGCAAGGCCAAGTTCAAAGCTGAGTACCATGTTATGTTACTGTAGTTGGAAAGCAATGCTTCCACGGGATTGGAAACGAACGTTGTTGGAGTGTTTGCAGCCATTAAAACCTCAGAGTATTATTATTACTGTTAAGTTGCTACAAAAAAGATGGTAGTCCAGAGATGCTGAATTCTCATTTGGGCAACTCTTCTCCCTAAAGTCTGTTTCTTTCAGATGGCCTTGTTACTATGCTTGAATACATTAATTGCTACACTTAATTTCCTGCTTTATTTAGCCTGCAATTTGTTACAGAGTGACTTCTGTGCATATCACAGTTTGTGTAGATCATAAGGTTAAAACAGCAGTGAATTTTGGAATATCTGTTGATAAACTATGTCGAAGAACACAAGATACTTGTCATTGTTAATATTCACTGGCTGGGCTAATCCATATTCATAAACAACTACTTAAATATGTGAAGCATTAACATATATAGTTTAGATTTGTAATTATCTCTACAGATACAGACAAAAACAACATCTCCTTTGCTCTAATACTGCCCTAACCCAAGGACAAAAAAAAAAACTCATCACATATGCCAGAAGAGCCTGCACACACACTGTTGCAACAGATCCTGCCAGTCCCTGAGCTGAGGGTCCTGACTGTGGCCTTCCATGACAAGCATATGTTTTGGACATTATGCTTAGAATAAAGTATGTGCTAAGGAAGAACTATTTCATCAGGAATAAGGTTTTGGTGGGTTGTTTTGTTTTTCAACTTACTAAGATCCAGTGCTTTGGATTTGCAAACAGTTTTCTGTGCTCCAGATATTGCTTCCAATCTTCTGTTCCCATTATGAGGCATGATGTGAAACCTGGAAAAAATGGAAAGAAAGAAGAAGAAAGGTAAATGAAAAACAATTTTAATCTGCTTTTGCACACTGACAGGTTTTGAGCTACTTCTCAGCAGTGGAGTGGCTATACTGAGTGGCTGACACCAGCCTGTGGCTGCAAATATTAAATGTGAGGTTAGCAACACAAACCCTGATCCCCATCACACCGTTACAACTATGAAATTAGTGCACAAACTTCCTTGATGTCCCTGCTATCTGAAGACTCTCGAGCAGCTAGAATCATCTTCCCGTGACTGTCAGCTTCACAAAGGCTTTTCATCACAAAAACCAAGCAAAGTTACCTTACCATCACATAGAAGTGGGCCCAGAATATTTTGGTCCCATGCTTTGTGACAGAAATGCATGTAACATATCCTGAAAATGAAAGAATGCACCATGCAGTAAACCTGATAGTAATGAAAATGCACCTGACATTTTAAATACCCAGTGGCATTAATTCATATTAGGGACAAAAAAAGCTTTAAAATAGTGTTGGGGTTTTTTTTGTATTATATGGCAGTTCTGAAATTTAAAAAAACAAAAACATATTAATTGAGTAACTGCAACCCCTAGCTTCAGCCTGGAACATTTTACAGCCAAACAATAAATCCGTGAAAACAGGAATTTTCTATGAAAACTGTGATGGCTGTTAAGGTAAGAATATAAATGGCTATTCCGTAATAACTATTGAACCATTCTTCTTCATTACCAATAGTAATGTATCAAAGATAGTCTATAAGAAACATTTTAGATAAGATCTAATAGATAGAAGAGAAATTTGCATTTAATATTTTAGAGATTCAAAGTCATTGGGTCAAATTCATCCCAGGTGAAACAGACTTCTCCAAAGTCATTAGTGATAAAGTTATTTTGTACAAATTTCTGTTTGTGAGGGACCCACTGAGATTTTTCCTTACTTCACTAATGCTGTCAAACTTGCTGTGGACATGATGATGAATTGAAGGCTGTAATGTGGTCCGTATCAATCCCTTTCTTCTAATTTTCCGCTGCTTTTTATGGTGGTTCCTGAGGCACATCACAACTGCAGCCAAGTGCCTTCCCTCTTTCTTCCTTCTAAAAAGGTAAAAATTAAAGGTGTGAGAAATTGACTCAAAAAAGCTGTTGGCACATTTGAGAACAATTCTGGAAGGCGTAGCAAACCACCGAACTGCACAAGCACTCCAGGACTGGGTATTCTCTGCTGCACTGGAGGCTTATTCCAGAACTCATCAGTCAGGTCTACTAGAGATGATGTTCATCTCTTCCAGCAAACACTTTCAAAAGGGAGCAGGCACCTACCAGTTTACTACCTTTAACACACCGAATGCCTAGCTCCTTTGTAACTCCCTGAAGTCTCACTGTCCAACAAATTTATAGCTATTTCCATAATGCCCCCCCCCCCGCTTTTTTATTACAACTGTTTTTTTTTGAGGGGAAAGAGGAAGGAAACCCAGGGATTTTTTTAATTTTATTTTCCTTCCAAATCCTGCCCTGACTGTCCACTGTGACTGTCTGCTGTTTATACTGAGGACTATGGCAGCGGAAGCCTCCTACTATGGACCCAAAGCCATAATAGGTAAAAGGAGCATTGTCAGCAAGGCTGAAGGAGGAGAGATGGCTGCATGCTACTCTGCCTGCCATCTTGTGTGCCATGAATCACAGCAAATGGTGTATCTTGTCTTCACTCCTCTAACAGTGTATTTGATTGTGGCTGAACCTTTGCCTCTGATCGTCATCTGAAAATTAAAAACTCTGTACTGTTTGAAGGTGCACAACTGCTTTTGTGGTGACCTGTTACCATCATCTTCTGCTCACATATGGCTGAGAGAGTTTACGCTGCCCTGCTCTTATCCACAACCACACACCATGAGGACCAGGAAAACGCATCATCCTGGACTATATAAATCAATGTGCCAAATATACTCTACCACACCATTTGCCACAGGAGGAGTTTGGTATTTAGCCGATTAATAAAACCCCCATATCACACAGTATAGAAAGAAAACAGAGCATGGCCCAAATGGAAAAGAATACAGGAGTCAAAGCAGATTGACTAAGGAACTAGGGTACAGGAGTGACCAGGAGTGGTACGGCAATAAAACTCAAATCAACACACTGCATTGAGAAAATCCAACAGGCAGAACTGAGTTATTTCCAGCCCCTAATTCTGAGTGGATTGGACAAAAAAAAAGACAGGTCATATCAGATTAATTTGGCTTCATCTAGGGTTCTTCAATAACATAGCTGATTTTCTAACCCAAAAAAAGATCGAGACTATCTGGAGTTCAGTAGAGCACCACATGGGAGTTCATTAGCTGAGATGAACAAGGTGAGGGATGAAAAACTAATTGCAAGAGATCAAGGTAAATGGATACATAGGAGATGACAATGAGCTATGCTTAAATTTTACTTAATATTTTCAATGACCTTACCACAAAAGCATACTAATGAAATTTGCCAGTGACACAAATTTAGGCTCTATCAGCAACAGAAGAGGACTGGAAGGTTAGACAGAAAGAATTAAGAGTAATAGAAACAGAAAGAAATTCAGTATCATAAAACATCAGGTCATAACGGCCTAATAAAACTCGGGATATAAAATAGGAGCTCATCAGGGTAGAAGTGACTGAGAAGAATATGGACATACAATCTGAATGTAAGATAACAATAAGCTGCCACAGTGACACCTGTGAAAGTAACAAAGACACATTGTCATCTACGTCATTGAAAGGATGCAGGTAATGCTTGGGGGAAGAATACACAACACTAAACAGCTTTGACTACAAAACTGCCTATAATTTTGCTCCAATGAAGGGGACTGGTAAAGCTTGACTTGCTTCTGCTAGCAAATGAAAGCTGAGAATGGATAGAAGCCCATTAGTGTCTAGAAATACATCACCAGGAAAAAATGCCAGGAAGGGGAAAGATCTTTGTGTGAAAATAGAAGAAGCCAGCACAAGAATAAAGCAGCAAGAACATTCCCTGAATAAACTTAAAACTGGGTGTCAACAGAGGTTTGAATGACAATTCCATGAAGAACACCCTCCATATAGACAAAGCAGACTCAAACTCCCCAGTATTAAGAGCTTGCTGTATTCCTAGAAAGCAGTGACTGGAGCTTGCAATGACTTGGAGTACAACTTCTCTGTTCTCCTGGAGGATCCTCCAGGATCCTCTCCAGTTTTATTATTACAGAATCACTAGGTTGGAAAGGAC
>NW_010536053.1:0-1179 GCF_000687285.1 Phaethon lepturus
GTGGGTTTACACCGGTGCTTCTGGGAGGCAGGAGCAGACGTGCCCGCAGCTGGAGGAGCCAGACCGGCCAGCTCCTGGAGTTTGGGGAATCCTGCCACTGTCGCAGGAGTGACCCTGGAGTCCCCAGACGAGATCGGGGCTGCGCTGTGCAGGAGGATTGTTCACTTCACGTGGGGGGAGCCGAGATCCAGCAAGAGCCAGAGTTCAACGGGACGGTCGTTGCAGAGTCAGATGTCTGGAATTAGCGGTCCTGCTGATGTAGACGGAGGGTAGCTTTTAAAATCGGGAGCAAATTGCTTTACTCCAGGGAGAAAACTATATGCGCTTACATATTGGAGCAGGTTTTCTGAAGTGGATCCGCTTTTGATCTGGAATAAAGCGTCCACACACAGAGCTTTTTCAGAGTATCTTAGTCAAAGGTTTAAGCAGCTTGCCCGCGGTCACGCTAAGACCACGGGTCAAAAAGAGGCAAGGAATTAAAGAGGGACATTTAGTGGCTTTGCCCCGAAGGCAGGGAGTAAGACTCCGACGTCCCCAGCTTGCAGCGCCGGTGGACGTATGGATGCAGCAGGCTTTTGCGCAGTGAGTTCAGCGTGTTTCTCCACTGCCTGGAGCACATTTTCCAGGCAGGGCAGGCAGCAGCTACCCCAGCAGCTGCCTGGACCTCCTGCACCGATGGGGCTGCAGCACGTGCAGAAAGCCGGGACGGAATTTTGGGTTGTAGTAAAAAGGCTGAAGAGGTTCCGGGCTTGGAGCAAAACGGCCCGTCGCGAATCCTCCCGTCGGGTTTGTGTCGCTGCTGCGGGGACGGCGGGTGGGATCGGGACTGGGTTGCTGGTGGAGGAGGAATGCTGCCCGCGGGCTTGCGCGGGGTCTAATCCCGGCTCGGCAGCGATAGGTCATGCTAAGCGCGCGGATTATGAATTCTGGAGTCGTAATAAGTCATAATTCTCATTATGAATCCGGGTTCATAATGTAATCCAGGTTAACAATCTCATCCAGATTCATGATTACGGATTCAGTCAGACGCGGGGTGCGCGGGTTAGGAATTCTGTGGATTGGAGGGTAAAAGGCCACCGAAAAGATGAGTAATGAGAGAATTTCCGTTATCTCCTCCTCCATCTGTTTCTCCCTCTTCCTCCCCTCCTGCTCTCCTCCTCCTCCTCCTCTCCCAACCTC
>NW_010536054.1:0-1927 GCF_000687285.1 Phaethon lepturus
GGGCGCTCGGGGCTGTCAGTTGGCCTTGTCTCCATCAGTGTAGATGGATGTAGTATCCATCCTCCCAAGTAATTACAACTTGACTTGGGGTTTGGGGCTGATCACCGTCTCCCCGCGCGGTTGAACCGCTGGTTATGGCTTTCTTTTCCTCCGCCACACCTGGGGCCTTCACTGGCACAAACCCCAGTCCCTGCTGCCTGCCCTGCCTTCCCCCTTGCCCCCTGCCCGCCCTCCTGCCTGCTGCCTGCCGGTTTTCCAGTCCTGCCTAACTGCCCAGCCATTGCGCTGGCAGAGCCCCGGCTCCTTCCAGGCGAGCCCCGCGCTGCCGGGAGATGCAGCAGCTGCCCGGGACATCCCTGGGGCACCGTGACCCGCCGCTGGTGCTGGCAGCAGGCAGGGGAGACCCTGAGTTTTGGTGGGAGGATAGGAGGATCGAGGAGGTTTGGGTTTTTTTGGCTTTGAAGGCCCAGGAGTCACAGGAGAAGCTGTTTTTGTGCTGAGCTGGGGATTTGATGACATTTGGGGATATGAAGCTTTTGGGGACGGGAGCATCCTGCTGGCTGGGGTCCTCCAGCACCGGGCACTGCCTGTGCCGGGGGGGCTTGGGTATCCGCTCACTGAGCCAAGCGCTGAATGATTTGGGGTGAAATTAGCTGTGTAGGGAGGGAAACAGCGTGAGAGGCAGGTTGCAGGAATTCAGCTCCTGCAAATAATTAATTTCAAGGCCTGGAGATTACTTTCTGATTTTTTTTCCTGAATACAATATTTTTATCCTTATTTTTGATCAAAAGCCAGGCTTTTTTGGGAAAGAACTCAGGAGCTTTTCATGAACATTTCCCCTTCTGATGAGACTCGCTTTCATCCAAACGAGGGCTTGGGGCAGAAAAGAAACCCAAAGATGAGCCATGGGAGCAGCTCAGTGTTGGGTGCCAGGGCTGGAAGGGAGATTTTTGGGGCAAGGGTGCTAGAGGGTGGCGTCGGGCGGCGGTGGGTGCAGGCCCCTCGGTGGAGGCGGGGGCAGATGGACCGAGCCGAACGAGGAAAACCTTCCTGTTTAAGAATTGCTGTTTGGCTTGACAAGGGCGGTTTTAAAGCAGCGTGTGCCTGCACGCGTGTGATAACGCGTGCACGCCTGTGTGTGTGTGTGCGTGCATGCACCCATATGTGTGTGCGCAAGCATGCACGTATACTTGCGTGCATTTGTGCGGTCTGGCATGCGCGCGTGTCGGCATGCGCAGGTGATGCGTTGACTGTGAGCAGAGGAGACGTGTCCTGCCGGAAGCAGGGCTCTCCTGCCCTGAGGCTGCAACGCGGGCAGGAGCAGGGAGGACATGCCACAAGACAGCACCCAAAAATACATCGGGGGCAGGAGAGAGTTGGGAAGGGCCTGGCATGTCCCTGGCGGTGGGGAAGGGCCTGGCAGGATCTGGGGGGACCCTGCACCCCTGCAGGGCACTGCAGCCCTGCCAGGGTGGTGGGCACGGGGGTGGGCAAGGTGGGAAATGGGGTGCTGCCAGGGCAGTCAGCCCGGTTTAGCAGAGCTGGTCCATCGTCACAGGCGTCACCCCAGCTGTGTGGGAGTTTGGGAGTGCTGCTTACGTGCCAGCGGGAGGCAGAAGGGGGGTGAGCCCCCGACAGAGGGGGCAGGGGGAGGTAGCTGCGGAGCTGGCTGCCATGCCAAGCGTTGGCAACACCGGATCTGCCATCCCCGGGGCCGAGCTGCAGGGAAGCAGAGTGCTGGGGGGAGCGGACATGGTGGGGAAGGGAATGGGGCTGAGCCAGCTGCTCCGTCTGGGGGGTCCTGGTCTGGGACCGCCTCGGCATCGCTGCATTGCGCAGGACGATCTTGTCTCCTCTGCCTCATCATGGATCTGTCGGTGTCAATCCCAGCTCTCCGTGCCTCAGTTTCCCTGGCAGGCAGGGCTCC
>NW_010536054.1:1987-3022 GCF_000687285.1 Phaethon lepturus
GAGGGACCTGCCAGCCGGGGGTGCCCCTGCCTGCGCTGCCACCTTGAGGGGTGTCCATGTGCACGTGTGTGGGTACGTGTGCGTGGCTGAGGGTGTGGGTGTGCACACACACGTGTTGCCACAGATGTGTGTGCACATGTGGATGTGTGCGCGCATGCCTGCGTGTGCTTGGGCTCCATGCATGCACTAGGATGGGTGTGCACGTGTGTGTGCTGGCACACATGGATGTCCATCCTTTGTGCCTCCTGCTGCCGCCACCAGTGACCCCAGTCCACCGCTGGCAGAGGCCTGACCCACTCCAGGCCCACAGCTGCTTCTCAGGGGGTCAGGCCCTGCTGGGACCATGCATTAGCGGTGTATGTGAGACCAGACCAGGTCACTCAGGGCCCACAGGACCCTGAACATGTTCCCTCGCTGCCCCATGCCTCAGTTCTCCTTGGCATCTTTTAGTCCCCTGGTGTCCCTGAACTTCTGCTGGTCCCTGCAAGACGCAACGATCCCATGGGAGTGGGCGGTGACACCCTTGCTTATGTACAAAGGCACTGGGAGCAGCAGGATGGAAGAGTGAGTCCATCACTTGGTTCCACGTCAAGAAGGGGGGCAGACGGGGACAGGCTCATGGCAAAGCCCTGACTGAGCTCGTGTCCCCAGCTGACAGAGTTGGGGGCTCTGCTTTAACCCTCATGTGGGACTCCTCCTGTGAGGGTCAGCGTGTGGAGCCAGGGTGCTGGTCCCTCAACCCTCCTGGGGCCCATGGCAGCTCCTCCAGCCCCTGAGCCAGGATCACTGTGCCCAGGCCTGAGCATCTCCTTGGGATGTGACGTGGAGGTGGTGAGGAGAGGGACCCTCTTGGGGAGGGACGACGACAATTTACCCCCACCTGCTCAGACCCATCTCGGAACAGGCACAGCACGGCCCAGTGCTGCCCCCAGGGCCTGCGAGCCCCCTCCGTGCCTGCCCCGGGACGGGGTAAATGCTGCACCCCAAAATCATCACCCTTCTGGTGCTGTGCTGGCAGGACAGAGCCCCCCCAGA
>NW_010536055.1:0-831 GCF_000687285.1 Phaethon lepturus
TGCTCTTCCGTTGGCGCGGTGCCTGTCCTCTGCCTCCGTGAGCTACCTTGCCAGTCTCAATGCGGGTAGGAGAAATGGGAGTGTGGGGCTATGGGTGTGGGTGTCTACACGTATATGTGGATACCTGTACATATGCATTGAAGCTTCTGAAGTTCCCAGCAAAAACATCTTCATCGTTTCCGTTTTTCGTTTCATCTTTTCCAGGATTGCTGTCTTTCTCAGCCATCCCTGCTGCAGAAAAAATTGTGTAAATGTCATTTTAAAAACAAGAAAAGAACATTTTTAAAGCAAGAAGAGTCTGCAGAAGAATTTCCCTGTCACATAGATTTCATTTTTACACGTGTATAAAATTGCCCCGGGTGGCAGGGAGCCGCAGTCACAAACGTTCTTTGCTTGGGCCTCGCTCTGCCGGGCTCTTACCCGTGGACTCAGCTTTACCCACATGGCCTTAAGCACCCGCTTAACTGACCTGCCGGGTTTCGGCACTTAAACCCTGGACCAGGTCCGACCCCGGGGCCGCCAGCCCGTGTGCCCAGCGGGCCGGGGCCGAGGGCACCGGTTCGGCGCCTACTTTGGCTTCTGCCTGAGGAGCAGCAGCGAGGGGGACGGGGAGGGACAACCCCACCTTAAATAGTTGGGGATGGTGCTTTTCCAAAAACGTTTTGATTGAAAAAGGTATTGATGTTCCTTCTGACTAGGGAGGAAAGGGTAAGACAGGACTCGGATGATCATCAAATTCATTCACCGGGGCTTGATGGGGTGCTCTTTAATTTACCAGCTACCACGGCTTAAACCTGGCACAGGAGAGCATGCTGCGATCTGGGGTGGCCG
>NW_010536055.1:913-1390 GCF_000687285.1 Phaethon lepturus
AGGAAACAAGCCCCGTGGGTGCTGTCTGGCCGCAGACAGACCCGGACTCCTTTTCCATTTCTGGGTGGGATAAAAAACACCCAGCCCGGTGCTGGCGGCCGTCCTCCAGAAGTTTATAAATAAACCCCGTTTCCCCGCTGGCTTTGTGCTTTCCCATCTTGACGCGCCCTCGATTTCCTCCTGTCCTGGAGAGCTTCAAACAAACGGCCCCTTTGTTGTTGGTGGTGGTTGTTTGCTTCTTCCCGGCTCGTGTCCGAAGAGGCGCCGGTGGCGGCCGTCCTCCAGAAGTTTATAAATAAACCCCGTTTCCCCGCTGGCTTTGTGCTTTCCCATCTTGACGCGCCCTCGATTTCCTCCTGTCCTGGAGAGCTTCAAACAAACGGCCCCTTTGTTGTTGGTGGTGGTTGTTTGCTTCTTCCCGGCTCGTGTCCGAAGAGGCGCCGGGGGGGTCGAGGGGGCACCCGGCGGCGGGGAACA
>NW_010536055.1:1421-2571 GCF_000687285.1 Phaethon lepturus
GACGCCGGGCGCCGGGACGGGTTATCTGACCGTTTCCCGTAAATCGCCCCATGCTGTAGGAGTGGGCATTAATGTGCAACTCGGTGACAAGGCAGCCAGTTCCCTTGCGTGCCTGAGGCACATTCGCAATCGGAGGAGGACGCTGAGTGGTCCGGGGATGGGACCCGGTGCCACCCCGAATAAATCTTCCCTCCGCAGGCTGAGGCAGAGCAGTCGGGCTCCTGCAGACCCACGCACGAAGTGGGTGACCCACGGGAGTCACTGCTGCACAGGCAGGATCACACACCCACCGTCCTAAAAACACTCAGGGTGTCCAAAACCAGGTGATTCCCCAATTAATTTTAATGGCAACACATAATTTCTGAGCATTTTAAAGTCCACTGCATGCTGGAAATTTGCAGTCCTTTGAAAGTGGCTGTGACTAAGAGCGTGGTTTGTGTAAATATTTAAAGAACATTAAAATCCACCCATGATCTGTGTACCATCCCTTCCCTCCGTATCAATATTGGGGATTGTCCATTTCTTTCTTTTTTTATAATACATGTCTGTGTTAGACGTGGTCATAAACACAGGTCTGCGCCCTGGGCCAGTACAGGGAAGGGCGTGTTTTGCTTTTTCAGCGCTTGCATTGCAAGGGCAGGCTAATTTTTAACTCTCTTCATTTATTTATAGCATCTGGGCAAAACCCCTCTCCCCTGGCCGGAGCCTGGGGTGCGAGGGGAGCCGGGGAGGGCAGAGATGCTCTTGCGCATCCGGTGCTGCAGAGCTGGGGTGAGAAGTTGTGGCTGCGGCATGAAGCTTTCACTTTTTTGTTCCTTTTTTACCTGCTTCTGCGGAAGGTAAGCACCAAGAAACAGCGAGGGCCCACGCTGGTGTCATGGCAGCCCTTCTGCCTCCTAAGTTAAAGACCTCTTGGGTTTTTCATCTCCAGCTGGGTGATTCCCAAGCGAGAGCGAAGCTGCCGTCTCCCATACATGCGCTCACACCACTAAGGTTAAAAAATAGCAAAGAGAGTAAACCTTAAAATATCTTTACACCTGCAATTCGGGAAGAAGGAAAGAAAGCCCAAGACAAGGGATGCGCTGGGCTGCAGTGACACGTGGCCAGCCCCTGAGCTGGCACACGGCAGCCCCGGCCCGGGGACGTCGCG
>NW_010536055.1:2791-3008 GCF_000687285.1 Phaethon lepturus
GTTTGTCTGTATTGTTTGACGAGCGCTGGCGAGTGACACCCTGCCTAACGCGTCGTTAGGGAGAGGCAATTAAATACCAACCCGACGAGTATCGCGCCCAGCGTGACTGGGGAGAGGCAGCTGCAGTCTGCAGGGCAGCTGGGAGAGACGGGTGGAAAATATTAACCTTTTTATTGATGTCTTTGCTCTAACCTCCGCCGCGTCTGGCGGCCCGGCC
>NW_010536056.1:0-24632 GCF_000687285.1 Phaethon lepturus
AATATAAATTTTAATGTTGGTATTCAGATTCAGTACTACATTGTTTTTCTTGTGTTCGTCTACCATATAACATAAGTTTTGTAATAAGTTATTTAATACTATATAATAGAGAGTAAATTAAATGAAGGCTGTAACTAGGCTACACTGCACAGGAAGCAAAAGGAATATTAATAATTCAGTTAAAAATCCTTAACATTTCTATTGAATATTTACCGTGAATTCATTAGTTAACTGAAACTTTCATTCAGTTATTTAATTATTTAGAGTAACAAAGATACGTTATGAACACTTATGTAGTATTAGTGGCTATAATTCAGATAAACAGGTAAATATTTTTTAATTCAGTTGGTCTCATTAAGTAAAGTGTCTGATGTAGAAGATAATGTTACACCTTTATTGTCTGAACTCCTTGCAGTGCTGGCATTAGCGGCAATTTGGTATTGACAAAAAAATGTTGTTTTGGCATTTCTCAGAATAAAGGGTGAGTGGGTCCTTTTAGAATGCCTATGTTGATTTCCTCCCGTCTCAGCTCAAAGTAGTAGTTAATAAGCATTCTCTGCTTAATATTTACATTGCAGAATTCCTGAAACTAGAATTTTAATTTGTATTATTTCCTCCTCTGCAACCTTTTGTGAGAGATCTTGGAAGGCATGACAGAATGTGAAAGTAAACAACATTAATAGTGACATCAGCATAGCTGATGTCAGCTGAAAGCTTGCTAAGCACATTTACAATTTTAGAGTTTAAAAATGTAATTGTTTCTTGTCTCTCTTAGCTACATGATGGTGATTATAGCCCTGTGTTAGATGCAACCTTTGTCATGGTGGCCCGGGACCCAGAGAATAAACGGTAATTTGTAGGACAGGAAAATAGTTTTCAGACTCCTTCTGTGGTGAAAATAGCAAACATGGCAGCTTGCTATATGTGTGTAGAAGCCATATAGTGTAAGTGATAGATAAATCACATAGTTGATATTTTCTGCTGGCAAGTGTTACTTCCCTGGCGCAAGCTTCAGAGCATTGATTTCAGCAGTCAGATTATGCTGGGAATTGCTGTTAGTCTTGGGATCTGACCCTTTAACAGATTTTCCCTGTGTTTGATGACTGGCCTGATGAACACAGAAGCGAATGAATCTGCTAGAAACCCACCTGCATGGTAGTAGTTGTTAGAATTAATTGCCTTCTTGCCAATGGTTAAATAGTCTTTGAGTGAATAATGCCATTAATTCCCTAATAGACACGATAGGTGTCACCAGAATAACTCAGCCTAAAACCTGCTTGTGTAAGTAACATGGAACTGATAAGTGTTCCCCCAGAACTTAAAAAACCCCAAAACAACTTTCTTATTTTTCTGGTTTTATTCTCTATTATTGCTTAGTCATTAAACTAACAGGCTGTTCAGTTTCAGTTTTGGTTTATGACTCCAGCACCAGAAAAATTGGTTGTATTTCTTACCTCTTTCTTCTATAGTCTGCAAAAGTAAAAAACAATCTTCTGTTTCTAACTAGTTTAAATAATTTCCCATATTTAATGAAGAGGGATATCTTTAATGAAGGAGGTTGGCTTGACATAATTATTTAGTCCTGATAACGTTAGAAGTAGTTATTAGGTTGGTTTCCTATAGATTTATGAGATTTTTTTTTAGAACTCATTAACATATTTAAAAATTTATAGAAAAGAAAAGATTTAAAAAAAACCCAGCAACTTATATTTATGGTTCCCATTTTAAGGACTTATTTTGCAAAAGAATTACATAAAATCTGAAATACACTAACAGATTGACTGAGGACAAGCCTACATGGACTATGTGCAGATAGATACAAACTTCAGTGACTGTTCTTCAAGCCAGCTGGCCACAAGCCAGCTGTGTTTTGGAAGCATTCTGTCCATATAAGGCAGATACTTATTCTGTGTGAGGTAAAAACCTTCCAGAGAGGTACAAGGTGTGTTAGGTTGGTCATAGTGCCACAGAAGCATGATTGTGTGGCTTTTGGACCATAGCAAACTTTCATCTCAGTAGCTGGGAGTTGGACGGGAGAGCTGATGTAGATGTGTCCTGAGCTGAGGAGAGGGAGAATGTGCAATGTGATGGAGAAGGAGCTGGTGTGTCTCCAAAATCCACATATTAGCAAACAAGGAAAGAGCAGTTTGTCCCAAGTGAAAAGGTCCTCTCTGCATGCCTCTTGTCTCTAGTCCACGTAAAGGCTTGGCGTAGAGGCGAACTGTTCAGCAAAAATAATAATTGGAAAAATAGTAATTGGAAATTATGGGGAAGAATGGCTCTTGAAAATAAGCATTTCCCTTGCCTTTGAAAAGAAATAATTAAACGTTATATAATTAGGTTAGAGTAAACTTATTTGTGCAGTAAAATAAACATACACATTTGTACTCAAGGCAACCTCATACCATCTTCTTTGATAAGTAGTACGTGTGGTAAACAGCTTTTGGCTGTTGATAAGGCTGTCATGGGAACGTGTAGATTACAAGAACACTTGCTAGCTATGGCACTGTGCTCTCTCTCTGTTCCAGGAGGAATTTCAGTTTAAGTTTTGTGTATCTCTTTTAGACTATCCTAGAACATGACATCTTCATTTGCTGAGTTTCTAAACAGCTTTCTGCTTTAATATTCTTCATTATAATCTATGGGTACAGTTTTAGCTCTTTAAGAAGCATAGATGCATTGTTTACTCTTTCTCAATTATACTAGATAGTGGTTGGATCACTTAACTGCTTCTTCAGAGTTAGAGCTAATACGATGTTCCCTTGGCAGCTGCCATATAACCTGAAGCATACGTCTTTCCATCTTGTAACGTGTATGTAAGCAAACATGGAAGACTGCTATAATGTATTCACAGGACAAATTCTTACAATGTTTGTAACTTAAAAAAAAATTCCTGTCCGTAGGCCAGCATTTGTTAATCCACTCGTTCCTGAGACCCCTGAGGAAGAAGAAATCTTCAAGCAAGGGGAATGTATGTCCTACTTCCTGGTAGTATGCACATCTGCCTCGGGTTCAACTTAATAGCTGGAACTAAGTAGACTTCAGAAGTTGTGCTTAGAAATGCTCCTGGTTTGTTTAAAATCAGATTTTCATTCTGTCTCGTGTGTGTCAGTAGTGTAAGAGAGTTTAAAAGCCTGCTATCACATTCTTGTCTGTCCGTATAGCCAAAGTGTTTCCAAGGGCACTCCTGATGTGCTCTGCATTGCCCTTAGACTTCTCTGTTTCCAGGATGCTCTCTCCACTTCAGACCCGAGTGCAGCACAGGCTTTCCTAATGCCCTGGCTGATTGATTGCCCCCATGGTGGGTCTGCTGGGTGCATCGCAGCTCCTTACCTGTCTGGGTGCCCATGCTCCTTTTGGAAAGAAACTTAGAAAAAGAAAGGGGGAGAGCAAGGAGAAGAGTGTGTAGCTCCGTCTTCTTTTGTTTCAAGCTGGAATTTTAAAGCAGAGAGTTAGAGAAACATTAAGGACTGTCCAGTTTATTCATATAACATAAAATGAACAGAAGATCTTTTAAGCTAAAATTTTGATCATTATGGCCTATGGTAGTAAGTTCTAACATAAATTTGCATTCTTGTACCATTGCCAAAACCTGAAGAAGATTGTTCTGTAGGGTTTCTTGTTTGATACATTTTTCTGTACTGTGAGGGGAGTACTTAAGTTTTCTGTAGGAGCAGTGAGTGAGTATCATAGTATATGTGCAAAAGGTCTTCATCACACTGGTGAGGTAACAGTGAACTTCTGCCTTATTTTTTCTGTGATGCAGTTAATTCTAAAAGCCAAATTTCTGTTTAAGTCTATGGGACTGTGAAGTTACAGCTTTTAACTTACAGGGGGGAAAAAGAAAAAAGGAGAGACAGCTGATTTCAGGCTAAAATCCTCAGAGCCAAGCCAAGTTTTGTTTTCTTTGAACTCTAATATAGGGGTTTTTTTTTTATGTTTAGTGAATAAACTGAAGAGAATTGACTTCAGCACTGCTTCCTTACTGAAAATGGCTCCCACTGCAGAAGAAAGAAACATTGTTCATGACATATTCCTTAATACATTGGACACAAGGCAAGAAGGGGAGGGGTGGAGAAGTGAAGTGTTATGAAAGTGAAAAGTAATGTGCCTTTTGAGCAGATGCTCATAAGAGGGTAGCCTGGAATAAACACACACATTTTATTTTCCCATTTCACCATTTAAATTCCATGGCATTTTATTTGAAACACGGGTACAAAGTTTAATGTGACATCTGCATCTCTTAAAAGAGTCTTCTGTCGTTAAAGAGTGTTAGCTGTGCCAAGATGGTGAAAGTGACAGTGTAAGCATAGAGAGCTTCTGAGCAAGCTGTTAGGAATAATCTTAAAGAAAAAGGTTAATGATGTTTAACCAATAAGGGAATGGAATGGTTTTGCAGCCATGTGACTTGCACAATCTAAGAGTTTTCTGCTATGATATCTAGAAAGAAAACTGTGAGGGCAGGAATTGGCCATATTTTGATCAGGTAACCTTGCAATGTGTTTTAAATATAATACCTGACAACTTTATTTGAGAGAGACTGTTGTTGGCATACTTCTCTTATACTTGAGATTTGCGTGAAATCGCCCAGTGCTAATGGTGATGGAACAATGCCCAATGACATCAGTGCAATGTTGTATTTGTGAGTAATGTATAATTTCTTTAACTGACTGACTTTATACAATTGTTATTTTCAGAGCTGTTTACCAAAGTGAGACACGCGTTCCCTTAAAATGAGCAGATGTATTTTGTATACATTCTGTCTGGATTTGAAAACCTCAAGCCATCTGCATGCTTGATGTTGAATTACTCTGTTATCTCATTGCGTGTTTTGAATTCATACTATGACCTAAAAAACAGAGTAAGGCTTTTGTGACAAAGTGTGTGCTTTGTGGTTGTGATTCAACTTTTCCTTCACGTACCTTTCTCAAGCTTGTTCATTCACGTAAGCTTGAACATTAGCAGACGTTTTTGAAAGGTCAGGAATGTAGGCTTATTGCAGTAACAAATCAAAGTATCACTTTGCATGAGACTTCAAGGTTATTTGGAACAGCTTTTAGTGATAGCATTTCTGGTTTTTTTTTTTTTTTTTTTTTTTTTAATGTGTGTCTGCATTTGCTATTTGGGCATTTTTGACTTGCTGAATTCTGCTAATGTGGGCTATAAATTTTATTGTCTGTTCCAAAGGACAGTAAGTTTCCGGAGTCGTAAATTACCACCCAATTCAGTGTGGATGGAAGATGCAAAACTAAAAGGCCTACAGATTTGCCATCCTCAGGTATTTTGAAAAACATTAATGAATTACAGAAACAGTTACTTAAGAATTGTCTTGTAAGACTAGTCAATCCATTATTTTGTTTCAGTTCTTCAGTCCTTGCAATGTATTTAGATCTGAGCTTCTTTTGCCATTTTTCTATTATCTGTATTGATTGCCATTGCAAAACAGAATATTTTAAATTGCTTTGTTTTCTTACCAGCCTACTCATTTTTTGTAAAGAAATTCCTCTGCAAAGTGTTTGAGCTGAACTTCCACTTGCTGACACAATTTTGAGTTTTTATCTTGTCAAATGAGTCGGATGAGCTCCTATTAAGTAAAGTTGCCTCAGCCATTTTGACTTTTGCATATGTATTTCAGTAGTGCTTTTTATACGTTCAGATGCTGGAAGTTCTGTTAAATATTGTGAACTGAAATGCAAACTTCAACACAATACTTTGAAACTTTGAAATACTTTGATACTTTGAAATACTCGCTGGGTAAAGAACTGGCTGGATGGCCGAGCCCAGAGAGTTGTGGAGTTAAATCTGGCTGGTGGCCGGTCACAAGCGGTGTTCCCCAGGGCTCAGTTCTGGGGCCGGTCTTGTTTAATATCTTTATCGATGACCTGGATGAGAGGATCGAGTGCTCCCTCAGTAAGTTTGCAGATGACACCAAGTTGGGTGGGAGTGTTGATCTGCTGGAGGGTAGGAGGGCTCTGCAGAGGGATCTGGACAGGCTGGATCGATGGGCAGAGGTCAACTGTATGAGGTTTAATAAGGCCAAGTGCCGGGTCCTGCACTTGGGTCACAACAACTCCATGCAACGCTACAGGCTTGGGGAGGAGTGGCTGGAGAGCTGCCCGGCGGAAAAGGACCTGGGGGTGCTGGTTGACAGCCGGCTGAACATGAGCCAGCAGTGTGCCCAGGTGGCCAAGAAGGCCAACAGCATCCTTGCCTGTATCAGAAATAGTGTGGGCAGCAGGAGTGGGGAAGTGATTGTGCCCCTGTAGTTGGCACTATCGAGGATATACTCGAATCCTGTGTTCAGTTTTGGGCCCCTCAGTACAAGAAGGATGTTGAGGTGCTGGACTGTGTCCAGAGAAGGGCAACGAAGCTGGTGAGGGGTCTGGAGCACAAGTCTTCTGAGGAGTGGCTGAGGGAACTGGGTTGTTCAGTCTGGAGAAGAGGAGGCTGAGGGGAGACCTCATCGCTCTCTACAGCTACCTGAAAGGGGGTTGTGGTGAGGTGGGTGTTGGTCTCTTCTCCCAAGTAACAAGCGATAGGATGAGAGGAAATGGCCTCAAGTTGTGCCAGGGGAGGTTTAGACTAGATATTAGGAAAAATTTCTTTATGGAGAGAATGGTCAAACGTTGGAACAGGCTGCCCAGGGAGGTGGTGGAGTCACCATCACCGGAAGTGTTCAAAAAAGGTGCAGACGTGGCACTTCAGGACATGGTTTAGTGGGCATAGTGGTGTTGGGTTGATGGTTGGACTTGCTGATGTTAAAGGTCTTTTCCAACCTTAATGATTCTGTGAAAAGAATATATGTAATATAGCAGTTTGATTTTTGTTTCTACATACAGGAACGGAACATCTTCAATAGGATCTTTGGGGGTTTTCTCATGAGAAAGGCATTTGAACTGGGATGGGCAACTGCTTGCAGCTATGGGTGAGTTGTAGACCTGCATTATTTGTATAATCCAGAGCACTGTGCACATAGACATGGGTTGGGAAGCCAAGCTAACCAACCTAATGACAATCTGAGTAGAAAAGACCTAGGTGTCTTGTAGAATATCACACTATTAGTGCACAGCTCTATTTTATTTAGAGCATTTGTTGTCTTTACGGAGAGATTTGCATCTTGCTCCTTGGAGATTGTTTTTTAAGCGCTACATGTCAAAATAGAAAATACATTCTTTTTTGTTTTCTTTTATCTTATCAAGCTATTGAGATTGACTTTTGAAGTTAAGCTTTCTTTCTAACCATATAAAACAGGCATTCTATCAAATAAATATTACATCTTTTCTTTCCGTACACAAGAGGAATGTTTTCTGAACTACTTCTAGTAACTGCTTGTTCTTAGTAAGTGTGACTGAGGTCATCACCCAGCAAAGACCTGTGCAGGGTCTGTGGAGTTCAGTGGAGCATGCATAGCCTGATAGTGGTTTTATGTCAGTGCTTGGAAAACCAAGGCCTAGGCAATGGTGGCATGAAGATTGCCTAGCAAGTGTAAGTCATAAGATACAGTAATGATGCAATAATGTATCCTTAGAGAGTGTGCATTTTTATGTGTGGGAGAGCTTTCCTCCAGTTATTTTTGTCTTGGCTGATAACATAATTCTTTAGCACTTCCTGTGGCCTGTGTTTGAGAGAGAGATCTGTTATCTTGTAACCATTAAAATGCTGACAATGAAGTATTTTAAATTTCTCCAAACACCCTCGTTATTTTTGAGAAGAAATTTCTCTCTTTATTACTCAGGGGTTCCCGACCTTTTATTGTATCCGTTGATGATATCATGTTTCAGAGGCCGGTTGAGGTTGGATCCTTATTACTGCTTTCTGGACAGGTAGGAGTTGATTTCTTTTTGAAAAGGAGAAAAACTTATCTTTGCTATAATCACTATTAATCACTGATAATGAACTGTATATTAAGGGACTGCGTGACTTTTCTTGTTAAACAGTGCAATGAAGTCTATTACAGTTTTTCAGTGCCAGTGATAAATTACATACTGTAACTCTTATCTTAACTGTGTAGGTCTGTTACACAGAAAAAAACTACATCCAGGTTCGAGTACACAGTGAGGTTTATGATGCAGATACCAGGGAGCACCAGACAACCAATATCTTCCATTTTACATTTATATCAGAAAATGAGGTCCCACGGGTTGTCCCCAAAACTTATGGAGGCAAGTACCCAATTCATGCATTGTCATCATAACTCTGTAGACAAGACAGCTTTCTTTCTGTTGGAACATTGGTCATTTTAGTAGGTGAATTATTGGCATTTGAAGAATTTAATAGGATTTCATGCCAAAACACATTTATTTTATGCTTTGATGACAGTGTGGATTGCTTCATAATAGTACCATTCTGTGTACTTCTTAATCTTACCGTTCTGTGTAGTTGCCCAGTGTTGATACTAAGTTACTGATGTAGTTCTCTCTTTCTCCACCTTATTTCAGAGTCCATGTTGTATTTAGATGGGAAGCGACACTTCGCTGCAATCATGAAAGAAATCTGAGAGGCACTGAATGCTTCATCAGCAGTGTAGCAGCCTGCTATCTTGGAAGGAGTTGTCACCAGAGATGACTAACAGACAGGTGCTTGCAACACTAAAAAAAACCCACCCCAAAACAAAAGCCCAAACCAAATCCAAACCCCGCAACCCCCCCCCCTTTTTAGTGCTATATGTATTTGCATAGATTTGGATTTTTTACTCTCTGCTACTAGGATTTGTTGAAATCTACTTTTACATGCTGATGCTAGGAAAAAAGTCTGAAAAAATACAATCATCTTAAGTGTTAGATAGCTTCTCTTTGTCTGCTTTGAGAGATCTTACTACAGCCTTTGCTGTCTTGTCACCATCTGCCTTCTTTCCCTTAGTAGCTCTCCTTTGGGCTTCCCTGATAAAGGATAGAAGTTCTATCAGAAAATTGTGTGCAAGAAGTAGATACACACAGATGAAGGCATTTGACCTACATTCTTGTGTAAATTAGGTTTAGGGTCTTTTTTTTTTTTTTTTTTTTAAACAAGGACACATACATCTGGGCAGCAGCATAAGCTCAGAAATTACTAGTGTGTGCACAATGTAAAGCAGGTGTTTCCCATCAGCTGGGATTTTACAAGGTTGTTGCAGCTTCTGTTTTGGATGGTTTCATATTCCCTTGGGAGGAGACTGATTTTTGCAATGAAATGAGGTGCCAGATATTTTTTTCTGGCATTCTGTTTGTGTACAGCCAGTCCTTGCCAGCCTCTTCTAACTTTTGGGGTTCTTTTAAACATAACTGAGAGTTCCTTAATGAATTATTTCACATGGCCTGTAGAGTAGAGATCTGACTGGTGAGATTGGGTGGGACTGGGAAATGGCATTGTAGAGCAGAGTGTTTTGGTTTGTTAGGGACTGGGAGTAGGAAAGGTAAAATGCTGCTCAAATGGTAGTGCTTATGTTTAATACTGGAGTTAGGGGTCCAGAGAATCTGTGTTGGGCAGCTCCCAGGTCAGCTGCTGAATGGAGGGAAGATTTTTATCCCACTGAGGGGTGGTACACTTAGAGGACAGCCTCCTCAGCTGGTTTATTTGTCTGGTTCCTTGGTAGACTGTAATGAAATAGAGTATCGCACAGCTTTGAAGGTTGTCAAGTTTACTTGTGAAAGACAGAGTAATTCCCCACCACAGAGGGGGCACCGTGGTGGACGTAACCATAGCGTGTAAGTAACAGGGAGAAAGTACTTGATACTGAAGCACTTCTGATGTAGTGGAGAAAGTTTTAATAATCTCCAATATCTGGCAGATAAAGCCCAACTTCCTGACATTAGGAAGGTGAGTGGATTGGGAGGCATCAACTTTTAGCAGTGAGGATGATTAGTCACAAGCACAAAATCTGACCTCTGATACGTTCACGTCAGGACTTTAACCGGTCTGATCAAGACACCCAAAGAGGAGTCGTTGGGCTCAATGGTAGGTTAAATGGGTGAAATATGATGTCTTATAATACATGAGAGTAGACTCTGGTTTCCCTGCTTTAAAATATTTAAAATACTAAAATATTTTGAAATCAGGAAGCAGCAAGTAGAAATGATGTGAATCAGCACAGATGCATGAAACAGGTTGATAAAATAAAGCAACATGTTGAAATTGTATTTCTGAGTAAGAAAGTGTGAGAAATTCACAATTAGGACCAGCTTCCTTTGGTGCTAGGATAGTGTGAAGTTCATGGCTCCCAACAGCTGATTGCTATTCATGTGAGGAGAGTGAACATTGTAATAACCAGCATGTTACACATCAGCCTTTACTTTCTAAGATTTGGCTGCCTGTATTTCTAAGCTAGAGAGCTTTCCAGTGGAGGCACAGGGCTGTTGCCCGATCCGGATCAGATTAATGTGTTGCAGTGACAGTAAGCTCTTGACTCCTTACATAGAGTTTCTCCCTTCAGCCACACTCCAGTGCTGATTCAGCTGTATGATGTTACAATCTTTTTCTTTAATGGTTATGCCACTGTGGATATATATATTGTATTTTCTGTTTTTCTCCTTTTTAAAACTCTTTGGAAGATGAATATACTTGACTGATCACACAAATAAAGAACTGAAATTCTATCCCAGCTTCTTCCCCCCTCGCTGCATGGATCACTGTTGGCTGTTAAAGAATAAGTAGGAAGGCAGGAAGCGGAGGGATCTATTTCAGAACTATGTATTACTCCTGACTGTCTGCAGGTTTTTATCATTGACCCAATGGTCCTGCCTGGCTCACTTTTGTATAACGCTTGTAAGTTAAGCGGACACCAAGTTCTTCCTCTACTGCCTTTTCAGCTGTATTTAAAGATGAATTTATCATAATTTCTAAATTTAGCCTTTGGGAAGGGATTGGAGAGGAGAAAAATAGGTAATAGAGTAGGGAGCAAGGCGTGACATCAGAACCTCTGGACACAGTGAAGAAAATGAATCCTGCAAATGAAGGTGGTTAGAAGAATGAGTGTGTTTTCAAAGTTCATGATAACTCAATCATGTACTACGATCACAGTAGTTACAGATATGCATGTACAGTCATACAGAATGTGTGTATACATATATATGTGTAAAAGATATAAAATATATATAGTAATAAATAGAAAGACATAGAGTATGCACTCACATATTTTTTATTCCGAGAAGGTAACTCCAGGTTGTCAGCCTCTCTGATAATAGGCTAACTATATCTTTGTTCAAAGATACTATTTATGCATGTCGCTGTATACCTTTGTGTGTGAGATAAAATTGTTCTCATATCTCATACTCAGAATTAAAATATTTTAACATAGTAATTAATGTTGAATTTATATTGCGGCTTAATGCCCAACCCGTCACTGCTGTAAGTGACTAACCATTACAACACAAGCCTAAAGGTGCCGATAGGAAATCTTTTCAGTTGTAGTGAACCTATCTGATTAATTGGCTGTGGCTCTGTAGTGGGAAGTAAATGTTTTTTTACCCATCATGTCTTGGAATACCATGAGGAGGAGGAAGTCTGTGGTAGCTGGATTGCCTCCCCTAATCCTCTCACTTAATGGTGATGTAAAAGGAGATTTCTGTGGGATTGGCTGAGCTGAGTGCCCAAAAAAGTGCTTTGTTTTAAATGTCTTTTATTTTTCTGTGTTTAAAAAAAAAATCTAAAAAAAAAATCTATATTAAAATTACTTGCTGTAACACCTTCTAGTAGCCCTTCTTCAAATACATACGATTCCTTTGCAGCCATGTCGTGGTGTACAGCATTCTAGGAAGAAGCCTGCTGGAGCTGGTGCAGCATGGGCCGCTGCGCGAGGGTTTTAGTTCAGAAACCTGCTCTCAACTTCACTGCGTGCTCAATTGGTTTTACTGCATGTTCAATCCAGCCTTTGTCTGGTGACAGACTTGTTTGATTGCTGCTCCTCCTCTGAATGCATTTTTAACGAGGTGTGGGAGAGATTACTTCTTCACGGGCTAGGCACTAGCTAACAGGAGAATAAAAGGGTAAATATGCAGCTTTCACGAAAGAGAAACTGGGGGCTCCTTTTGTGGAAGATGTGGCTGGATGGCGATACCTGCATAGAAAATACACTGGAGCACATGCCCTGACAGCAGGGGATCCTCATCCCTGCAGAGCTTCTGTCCACCAGGCTGGGGCTGCTTCTGTGCACCGGGCAGAGGCTGCTCCTAAGGCTTGTGTCTTCCATGTAGCAGAAATGGGAGATTCTGGAGGAGGGGAGCCTGGCTCTGGGGACTGGTGCTCGGGGCACTCGGAATGGACAGTGGTACAGGTTCTGGTCCCTGCTCACACCATCGCTTCTTTACTTTATCTGATTACTGTTCAGCAGAAAATTCAGGTGTGGTCCTGCAGCAGGGACCAGTCCCCCGGGCCCTCTGTGTCCGCCAGGCTGGTGGGGAGCCTGCGAGGGGCTCATCTCCAGAATTAAATGCTGCTAAAAGTGAGTTTCTTCTTACAGGTATCACAAGTAGGCTCCCACAAGGGCTGTGCACTGCAGGAGAGGCAGGGCTGGCTGCCTGGGGAGGCAGAACTTTCTAGAGCATCTGGGGGCTCTACACCTGTGCATAAGACATTTCCAGGTATGCTAACAGGGCCGTGGCAAGCCCTAATCCAAGCACTAGGCAAGAATTAGTGATGGGCTTTGGGGCAGAGGGGTGGGTGTCTCTACTGCCTCAGCATTTCATTATCACTAAGGAGTCAGAATCAAATTCAGCTGTTTAATTGAAAATACCTATATTTTATTTTTATAAATTTATTTATTTAGTATTTGCAGACTACATGTGATACTAAACTACTCAGGTGTTTTTTAGTCTCCCAGTAACTGTCTTTCAGCTCAGACGTATTTTATATGTGCTTAATATGAGAGGCAGACTTTGAGACCAGAACTAGAAGGATGATTGCAGCAGTCTGTTAATCAAAACACAGAAGGGCAAAGCAAACCTTTAAACTCCTCTGCCTGCTGGATAATCCTGTCAGAGACACTGGTACTACTAGACTCTGATTTTGAAATTAATTCTTTCGTGATGGTTTTGCTGGAAGGTCTCAAACCCTCCACGTGCTGATTATATAATACAAAGAATCAGCCACCAGAGCCTTTGAAATAGCTATCACAGCATCATCCTTAAAGTTGCATTATCAATTCGTTACTGAATTCATTACATTTGCTGCATTTATCAGGTGTATATATAGTATGTGCATGAAGGTCAAAGAGCACGATTCCTCCAGGAAATGTCAGTTCAGAATAGGGCCTTATACTTTCAAGAGCTTTATTTGCTCTGTTCACGTATTAGTTTCTAGTCCTGCTTTCTGTTACACCTTCCTTGAGCTCTCCTTGCAGCTGGGGGAACAACCACCCAAGGAAGCTCTGTACTGCTTAGAGCTGCTCATCAGGCTGTTAAGTGATGGAGGGTACTGCAACATCAGCTGATGCCATTAAGTGGTACCTGTACGTACCCAAGGTACACTGAAACCAAGTTCTCGGTGCTAGAGCAAGAGGAAGCCAGCAGCTTTAGTAGGCAGTGATAAGCCAGATCCTCAGCTTGCCGTTTGTCATGCACATCTGCAAATCTTTATGACCCCAAACCCCCAGACTTCTGTGTTTCTTCCATCTTGCCCCCTGCTGAGTTTCCAATACTATTCTTCTGTTCAGGGATCTCTTCTGTCCTTTGCTTTCCCTTTTTCCTGGAGGCAGTCTGTAACCGAGGATCTGCCTGTTTCCCGCTCCCTCCTTCCAACTCTCACTTCTCCCTCCTCAAACACCATCACATCTGCAGTTTTTTTTCGTCTTTTCCTTCCTAAACATCCCTACCAGCATATCCAAATCTCTGTAAAACCCCATTCTCTCTCTCCATAGAAATTAATCTCTCATTTCAAATATGTAATGTGACGTAGTGACTCGGGTCTTTGCTTAAGGGCTATTTCCCTAAGACTTTTTATCCCCATCAAACTGCTTTTTAAAAAAATAATTCCATAGCCCATTCCTTACCACATGCGTTTAGAGGGCTGGGGCCTTCAAATTTGACAAAGCTACACTGTCGTGGAGCTAAATCTGCAATGTTCAAAGCGTGCAGATAGCTTCAGTTTTCTTCAGTCAGTAGGTGTTCTCAGTCCTATTTTCTTTTCTTGGCTCAGGGTTTGTACAGCTTTTGATACCTGCTTTTGTTTGCTGCTCTTGCTGCTGTACGCGCTACAGCGATACAACCTGTGGTTTTGCTGCTGTGACTCGCTACTCGCCTGGCTCCACGAGGAGCCATGGGCTGGATGGAGCGCGTTCAACAACTCATCTCTGTCTTTACAGCGTCTCATTTGCTGGCTTAGTGCCACAGAGACTTTTCTTGCTGGGAGAGCGTTCGGTGTGAATGAGGGCGACCTGGCTGGAGAGGCAGGCAGAGCCTCTGGAGAAGAGGGCACAAGCGCCATGTCTAACGCAGGCACGAGTGTTGGGTTCGCTTTGTGCCTTGGGCTGTTTATGAATAGCCATGCAGTAGCTGGGCCCGCATTCGTCACACTGCGGTTGCTTGGAGTTATTTGAACATTCTCTGTGTTGATGTTTTTGGTGTTTCAGGGTTAACAAAGGCTGTAAACAAAATCCTGAGCAAAATTCAAGCAGCTGATTTACAGCCTCGTAACGTGAGAAAGTGCCTTTCTGATCCCCGAGATCACAGGGGCTGGAGCAGCATGGCACCAGCCTTTGGCATTTGGTGGTGGTCCCGCTGTGCCTCCATTACCCTCTGGATGGGATCAGGAGCTCCTCCTTTCCCCAGGCCTCGCAGGGATGGGGAGGCTGGGGCTTGCTCTGGCCGTGGTTCCCTCTGCCCTAGGGAGGCGCGTTGGTGTTACTGGTATCGGAGCTGAAGCACAAGACGAGCGGCCACCTCCGCTCTCTCTGCAGTCACTAATCTGGAGAGCTGCTCCATACTCACCAAAGTCTACAAAATCAAGTAACTTTACAGTGAAAATGCAACTGTTGGTCTAGTTCTGCAGAACTGAAGTGTCTGCGTATAGGGAAAACGAAGCAAGTTCTCATGAATGTGGGATCCAACCAAAAGGAATAATGTAGCGGTGCTGGATTGGAGCTGGGCTGAAGCATTCTGTGGCCTTTCCAAGGATGACCCTGGTAAAGGGATGACACTGACTTTCAGGTGCTGTTTTTCCAGTTGCACAGACTCTAGAGCACCATGTTAAAAAGAGGGAGAGGTGAGAAGGAGCAAGAGAGGGGGTCTCTAGTGCACACAAGTATGTCTTACATGGAGATATTCTTTTCCCTTGAAAGAAGAAATTAATGTGCATGAGCCACAAGAGTTTCTGATGATCACTGTCCATGTCAATACTAATCTTGGGAAAGACTACAATTACTCCCTTACAACTAGGAGCCGCGGTTAATGAGGGGATGGGCACAGAACACTAACCACTGTGTACATCTGCTAACAGTGTAGGGCCAGGGAAAAAATTCAGACCATGCAAAATGGAATCGATCTTACCAGCATATATACTACACAGACAAGCACGGAAAAAATTACTGGTTCAGCCCTTGACTCGCACGAACTGGCATAGCTGTCTTTTTTACAGTGCAGTTGTACCGATGTATGTAGCGTAGGGTGTTGTTCTTAGTACTTGAAAAATGTTTTCCAGCTTTGGACAGATTGGAAACTTAATTCAGCAACTGTAACTGATTTCTGGTTTTTGGGTTAGCTGCTTGTTGCCTCTGGACTACAGACTAATGTAGCATAACCAAGTGGCTCTTTTCTAGCTGTAGCTCCTGGAATGTGACCAAGCAGACAAGATTTTTTGCAATAGCACAAGTCATGAATCTAAGTCTGAGATGCTAAGAGAGGTAAAGTTTGGGAAAACCAAGCATCTAAACAAGACTTACAGGGAAAACATGTATTTCATAAGAATATTGTCTGATAACTAATGAGGTACCTGTGCTTCACAGAAGTTAGACTCCTGTGTAAGCAACAAGACCTTTAATGGTCTACTGCAGTTACATATTAGTCAAACTCATGAAAGTAACAAAATTACTGAAATTTTATTGGCAAAAATCAAGTTGAATGTGATCTATGTAATTCAACAGAAGCAAGCTTCAGTTTAGTTTATCAAAATACTTCAGTTTTCCAGCTGGATCTGGAATTATCTGTGCAAGAAAGAAAATGAAAATGTTAGTCTAAAAAAAAACCAAAACATGCAAATGCAACAAGCTATAAAACCAGAACAGCATAGTATTTCATAGTATGATGCTTAGGCCAACCCACACGCAACACCAAAAAGTAATTTATCAATTGACTTGATACTAGATTACTGTTTATCTCTAAAGGTACCTAACAACAGTAGCAGAAAGATTTAACTAATTGGGGGAAGAGAGAGTGCAGCCTACCAAAGGAAGAATTTTAACAGTTGGGAGCACATGCATCTATGTTGCTTGCCCCAAAAGCAAGACATTTTAATAAATTAACATCTGAAATCAACTCTTAGAATTTACTTACAGTTCTTCCCTTGGCCACCACACTCTCATGGCTTCCTCTGGTTTGATCTAATTAAATCAAACACATTTAGAAGGCATAGCTACATCTTTGAGAAAGTCTTTTTGAACTACTCTGCTATTTAAATTATCTGCATCTTCTGCACAGAGGAGAAAGAGAATGCTTATGTTTTTAGATCTTTAAATTGGTAGTATTGGAGCTGTTAATCTCAGCATTGTAAGACTTTTTTAGAAAATACATTCATGTCACATTATTTAGGTAATCCATGGTTATGGAGGGCAGAACTGTTCAGGGCCAAAATATGTCCATTAGGCCAGCCAGCCCTCTTTCATTTTACAGTCTTAATATCCAGCTTGCTCTCACTAAGAGTCTTCCGCTAGCTTGAAGGAGGTGACTCCTAGCCTCCAGTCATCCTTGGAAGTTTTCACATCCAGCAGAGAAACGTGGTTTAACATTCCACTGTTTTTACCATCAACTACAATGCTCACTAATCTGCATACAGGCTGCTGGGACCTGCTTTTTGTTGAGACGGCTCTTAAACAACAACGTTCTGTCATCACCAGATGGTTCAGAAGAAAGCCACATGCTCAAATAAATGCCAGTGATCTCATCTGAATGAGGCAGCTCAGACCTCTAGTGAAAGTTTCATTATTCTGCTGAGGCTTGATCCAAGCCCAGAGAACACAAACGAGTTCAATGGGTGTTTATCTGCACCCTCCCTCTTCTGCCTGTTGGCACATGTAGGCGAGCAGTAACAAAGGAGGAGGACCTACTGCGTGGCAAAGCGCTGCTCTCTGCTGGAGTTCTGATAGTGGCACACTGGCTCTGTCAGATGCTGTGGCACACTGGCTCTGTCAGATGCTACAGCAGCATAGGAACCTCTGTCTGTCTTTGTCTGGGTAGTGCCTAGGATCCACAGTAAGACTTGGCAGAACCAAGAATTTATATGGACAAATAACCGAGAAGACAGGAGATGCTCAAGAGTTTCCAACTTCCTGTCATCAGGTGTTAACAGGAAAAAAATTCCTGGTCGCAAACTCATTGCTACTCAAGAGAGTTTTGTGGATACACAGGGAATTTGAACTGGAATATGTGTAGTGTGAGAGAAACGAGCTGCTAATGAAATCAGGAGTAATCCAAAAGCTGTAACTGTTATAATGTGAGTTTACTTATATCATCCCATTGAAATTTGCAAAGACTTTGGATTTGGCTTTAGTGGAAACTATAACTGAGTGTTTTTTATCAGTACATGCTTTTAAACATAAACAGCGACTTACTGTTTCACTGCCAGGTTTCCAACCAGCAGGGCAAACTGTGAAAAGAACCAAAAAAAGGACGAAGTTAGTAGAAGTATTTTTACACACGCTTATTTTTGTGCACTTAATATTCTCCTTCTGAACCTGAAGTAAAACAGCACACAGGTGTCACATGTAAATATCTGCAACTATTAAGTATGCAGTTTTCTTTATACATGGGATGGTGTTGTAACAATTTATACCTCATATCACCTACCACTTCTGTTAACTGCAAACTGTGTATCTCTGGATTGATGTTTGTGTCTTGGTTTAATTCTCATGCCCTTCTAGACAAAGTACTGGCAAAGCAGTATCTGAGAATGAACACCTATTCCAGCAGAAACAAAACTTCCGTAATAAAATTCAGGTGACTACACAGAGACCTACCTTTAACACCAATGCCAGGGGAAATTTTTTAGCAAAGAAATCAGTTCAAGCATTCCACAAGAGACTTGAATGTCTTATTTGAAGCCTTGCTCAGGAGTAAAAGGGATTATAGCATGTGGTTAACATACAGTGTGGCTGAGAGCCCTGTGACTACCTGTACAGTTGCACATTCTGGAGTGAAGCTCTTATCTGCTCAGAGTTCTCCCTCTGAGGCCTTAGCCCAATAAGTTACGCCCTATCACACTGCTTTAAGGCAGGCTGTCAGACAAAATGCCACAAATGCAATTAGGAACTGTGGAGCACTTTTCCTGCTCTCCTCAGCATTCATGCAAAAGCTGGAAAAAACCATGGTACTCTGGATGCAGATCAATATTTTGTAAGATAGCTTTGTAACTAAATGAGACTAAATTTCCTTAGTTAAATGTGCATAGCCTAAGTATCAGCATTTATCTTTTAAAATCTGCAGAGCACAATAACGATTTGTACCTTCAGATAAAGGTACTTTCAAATGCCAGGTGAAATTGAGTTGAAATGGAAGTTAAGCTGCTGAACATGTGTGTTAATATTTAAACAAATCTTTAAATAAATGAATGTGTGTAAAAAGTTCACCCTATGCTTAAACTGGGAGAATACGAATTCTTGAGACAAAGTAATGATCTGAAGCCAGTAAAAGCTTGTCGGGGAAGATGATCACATAGCACTTGTAAAGAAAACACAAGTAATGGCAGTCTAACTCTCACAGTACCACCATGTATCTCGACATGAGGCACTCATGGATACTTGTCACAGATCCTCAATGAATGACACAGGACAAGGATGGCCTGCATCTCAATTACTGCAGTATGCCAAAATGTTCTGAAATATTAGGCCCGATTCTTCATGGCCTCTTATTTTGTACAGATTTATGCTTGTGACAGATGGTACAATAATGCATTAATTCAGACTAAGGAATGCTTTACGCTCTGCATTCTCATGGGTGTGAAGCAAAGTGTGAATTACTACACTTGAAACAACCTATCGAGGTACCAGGACCACAGAATCTTGTGGCAGGGCAATCAAACCACATCATTCACTGCCTGAGGCTAGTCTCTAATGCTACTGAGTACCTTTCTTCCAAAAAGCTACAAATACAGCTTCCAGTCTAAGTAAAACAATGTTCAACATGAAAGTATTTAAAAGAGCACCTTCTCCATGTTTGTCTGTGTATTGGAATGCTTGTACTAAACGAAGCGTTTCATCCACTGATCTCCCAACAGGAAGGTCATTCATCGTGATCTGTCGAAGGATTCTCTTATCATCAATAATGAAAAGGCCTCTGTGAAAACATTTTTTTTTTGGTGTGTTAGGAAACAGAACTAATTACAGTGTTGTGTTTACACACTATTTTATGTCTGTTGGATGGGAAGAATTTGATCTCTGCGAACACCATACAATACCCACCACCTTAGAATACTACTAACCTACTATTCTTTACCTGGGGTATCAGGTGACAGGAGCTGATGGCAAGTTAAAACTAAAAAAGGATAGTCCTTTGCAGAACATAAAACTAAGCTCAGGCAGGCCCAGCCAGGGGATACTGCAGATGCTATAACCTTACAGGGTCCTGTATCCAAAAGCAACTAATCAAGTTTATGAAAGATGTCCATCTTGAGGCCATTAGTTACCCTTAGTCTTGACTCCACTTGGACTTGGGAGGTCCCCAAGTAATTGCAATTCTGGGGTATTCTGCATGTTTGCCCTGCCCTAGGTGTCTGCTGATGACTGCTGTTAAACAGGCGCCTTAGTTTTGGCTGGTATAGCGTTAATTGTCTTCCTAGTAGCTGGCATAGTGCTGTGTTTTGGATTTAGGATGAGAATAATGTTGATAACACACTGATGTTTTAGTTGTTGCTCAGCAGCACTTACACTAAGTCAGGAACTTTTCAGCTTCTCATACTGTCCTGCCAGCAAGGAGGCTGGGCTGCGTGGGAAGCCAACAGGGGACACAGCCAGGACAGCTGACCCCAACTGGCCAAAGGGACATTCCATACCGTAAGACATCATGATGAACAATAAAACTGGGGGGACTTGGTTGGGGGGTGGCAGCCACTGCTTGGGGACCGGCTGGGCATCGGTGAGCGGCTGGTGAGCAATTGCACTGTACGTGACATTTTGTATATTCTTTTATCATTATTATTATTATTTTCAATTTCTTTTCTGTCCTTTTAAATTGTCTTTATCTCAACCCAAGAGTTTTAACCTTTTTTCCAATTCACTCCTCCATCCCCCTGCGGGGGGAGTGAGTGAACAGCTGTGTGGTGTTTAGCTGCCTGGCAGGTTAAACCACAGCAACAGGATATTAACCTCCACCCCTGTTCTGACTCATTATGGCTATTTTTTTGTGTTCTTCAATATACTTTTGTCTCTCAGCATGAATCCCCAAGTAAAAACTGCTCTCAAAGAAAAATTTCAAACGCTTCTTTAGATATAAAGTAGTAAGTACTACTCCAGCAGAACAAAATGAACTGTAACCAAGTGAAATACCTAAGTGTATGCCCTTGATCTTCCAGATATACACCATAATCCTTTGAAATTTGGTGTGTCAAATCTGAAAGAAGCGGAATCTTCATAGGTCCAAGTCCCCCTTGTTTTCGAGGAGTATTGATCCTTTGAAAGAAATGAGATACAGATGTATTTCTCATAAAGATTTATATTTCCTACGCAAAGTTAAAAGTCGCAAGCCAGCACAGTACAGACAGAAGGATTTAGCGCAAGTGAGATTCTTCTTGTTCTACGCACAAGGGAGACAAATACTACATATGGTTTGAACAAAACCTTTAGTAGATCTTTTGCACTTTTTGGCCACATCTATTAGTAGTGACCTCTTTCTTATCAGTCGTATTTGTTTTACACCAATGTGCTCATGAACTGGGACAGTGTAACACGTTTACAGATACCTGCATCCTTATCTCTTTTTTCTTTTGTATTTGAATTTTTGTTTTTTGACTGAGACAATATATTTCAAGCAGTACATATTAAACAAGCTTCAAAGATAAAGGAACTTTCACACACTAGGGAAAAATTTTCACCACTGAAAAATATTTTAAACATTTGTATCAATAGTATGATGCTTTTACACATTATAATATACCTACACAGGCTACAAATCTGGCAATACAGTTCTTCAGCTAAGATGAATAATTTTTAGGAAAAGACAAGGATAAGATACATACCATGCTAAGTGAGTGAACTTGGAGTCCACAGAACATGCTACCACTTCGGTATTTATTGCTCTGAATTCTTCAATTCTGTCACTGAAGGCGATTATCTCAGTTGGACATACAAATGTACTGGATAATTTAAAACAAGAGAAAGTAAAAATTTCATGAGATGTCTGGTAAATTCTCTGTTTAACTTTAAATGGTGGATTTATCATAAATTATTTCAGCTTTTACTTATTTGTTATTGCTTCGTGAAGTATTTAGCCAAAATGCTGCCTAACAAATCTTCCAGCCTCAAACTCTAGCTTAGTTACAAACAGTTTATTACTGAAGACACTTATAAACCCACAGTTAGCTTACAGTCTGGATAAAAGTGTTTTTACAGTTACTTTCTTTTAGACTATGAATATTCAAGTGGCTGAATTTAAGCACAATATACCAAGTATTTTTCATAAGAACATAATATAATTTCTTGTTACTGCGCATGTCTGCAAATTTTAACTATTTTGACTTGAACTTTTTCCACTACAGAAGAAATAAGGTGATAAAGACCACAATTTCTAGGGCCTCAAAGCTAATGGACAAAAGCCACATTACTTCCTTTTTAATGTTGAGGTACTTATGCATCTCTGTCCTTTTTCCTTCATTTTGTGGAAAAGAATAGGATTGTCAGGCAGAAAGCTGAGGTGTTTTCACTCAACCAGTGAAGTTACTGCATTCTCAATAAAGGAGGGTAATGTCAGGTATTCTTAGGATGTTACGGGAAGAACTTCTTTAAGTTCTAAATGGAAAAGGCCATCTCTTAATGTCCTACATACAGTCTGGAAAATATAGATGGGATGCTGTCTTCTGTTTGCAGCAGTGATTTATGGCATCATACTGAACGTAAAGGTTGCTACAGACTGAAAGTTATTTTTTTGCGTGGAGACACGCTTATTAGGACAAAGATCGTGTGACAATTTCACCAATGCATGATGAAAACACAAATCGAAAGCATATATTTTCTTCTGTCGCTCCTTTCTTCTCCCCCAAACCCTTTCCAAACAAAAAAACAAGACCTCAAAAAAGGAGAAAAATTTAAGAATGGTGAGCCTAGTGTGGCTGCACTCAGTCTTGGTATGTCTACAGTGTTCTTACTTACAAGTCAAGAGGATAGAAGAAGAAGACAAGATATTTTCCTTCATAATCTGTTAATTTCAGCTCTTTAAACTCTCCATTAATGACTGCTGTTCCTTCCCAGTAAGGTGCTGGCTTGGAGACTGAAATACAAAGAACGTTCAGTTAAAAGTCAGGATACGAAGCACGTGTTCAAACAAAGCTGTTCATTAGCTAGCTTGTGTGCAAGGACAACTGTTCTTCCTTTTGCCTGAAAACCAACCTACTCCACAGTTACAAAATTAAACCTTCTTACCACTCTAAAAAGTTCACAGCTGGCAGAGGTTACAGAATGATGAAGAAATGTAGGTTTCAGTAAAGACGGAAAGTAAATAATTTGACTAACATGAGCCCTTTGAATCACTGATAATCAAGGCCACACAAACCTTATCTGGACATACTGAAAAACCACGTGTGCACTACCAGCTCATGGCAGAACACCTGTTAGACTGAAGCAGAAGCTGTTTAAGACTTCGGGAACCCTCACATTTACTATGAGTAGCTGTTGTGAATCAGAAGTGTAAGATGGTTCAAATTCATATTGTTACTTTTTAGCCATAAAAAACTACTTGGAGTTCAAGTCCACAAAAAAATGTATGTCAAAACATGTTTAGAGACAAATGCCTAAAACCACTGTGTATACTTATTAAACTACAACTCCTAAGCAAACCGTAACTTGAAGATAGTTGTGTTTAAAAAAAAAAGTCCAATTAAAACACATGAAATGTATTTGCTGTTCCTAGCAGAAGGGATTAACCTTCAATTTAAAATACTAAAAATTATTTTGCCAGGTACTATTTTCATAGTAAGGTGAATTCTGAGACAAAGGATAGAGTATGCTGAAGATACAAGTTGATCTGAATACACTTGTGATGTCAAGGACATTGACATACAGCCCCAGGTAACTGCTGCTAAGAATATATAGAATCTTCATTATTAGCTGGATGAGGACTGTTGGTCTCCTTTTCTTAGGACAACCCACAGCTGTAGAATAGAATTAGTGAGGATCTACAACAAAGACTGCAAAAACTATCCCAAATCACCAGACAGATCATGCCCCTGAGTGGGAAGGCAGTCTCCTTTGGTTTTATTTAATATAACCCACAAGGGACGCAGTAATACAAGCACAGAGAGTCAGTAGGTAAGATTGATAATTTCAGTTTGACTTTTTTGAAGAAATGCTCTTCTTCCTCTCAAGTCTTCTGCAGAATTCTATCTGACCAGATTTCAAACTCCAGACGTCCAACTTTTTTTTATTGAGTTTTGTAGGTGTGAGATGGTTTTCAAGTGAGAGCAAGGATTAATCTTGAAGTTATTTTGAGCTGTCCACAATATTTAAAATGTTTACAAAATCAAATTCACTCTTTACAAAATAGTGGCACTTCTAATCTTTTTGCAGCAAAACATTCTCTTCAACTGAGACTGAATTCAATGTATTACTAGGGAGAAGAAAAAGAAATTAAGTAAGATACGTTGTATCTTGACCCATTTTTAAGTGAAGGTGATATTTTGGTTTAAAAACATTTGTCTGAGATGCTGCAATAACTTATGTTACAAAGGAAGGAAAAAACAAACAAAACTGGTTACATGACCAGTTTTCCATTTTTCTCATAGCATCTGTTTGCAACCATTTATAACGGAAGTTATGCCCTGGCTTGGTAGAGGAAAAGGATTTAAAGCTATAAATTCTTACAGCAAGGATCATTTTTATGCGACTTCTCTTTCTTCATTTTACAAAAATGGGACATTCGGAGAGCAGCTGACCACTGGAACAGGTGCCCCTGAACTGCGACTCAAAAGATGCTGGCACCTAGGTCTGCCATCAAGTAAAGCTATCGCAAGAGAGCGTAGGCACAAAAGCAAGTGACAAACCAAGCCCCGTAACAACTGGTATGCGTTACGAGAGGTGTCCCGTCAGTATCTCCAATCACAGGGTGAGCACAAGGCACATCTGTGTATGGCTTAAAGCCTTTCCCTTAACTCGTTCGCCGTTTCTGCAGGAACCACAGGCCTTGCTGAATCTCTGGGAGACGTTAAACTCGCTGGCAATTTACCAGGACAAAAATGCAGGCCCGGAAGGGAGGGCGGGCCTGCCCCCCGCGGCCGCACCGGAGGCCGTTCGTCGGCTGCCGGGCCACCAT
>NW_010536057.1:0-2501 GCF_000687285.1 Phaethon lepturus
TCCAGACGGTGCCCAAAGACAAGACACCGCTGCCAGACGAGGAGGGGCGGCCGAGCTGGCCTCGGCCCCTCCGAACTCTTGCTGTCTCTAGCAGGGCCCCTGTTTCCCATGTAGCTCCTTACAGGGCCGTGCTCCTCTCTCCTGGGTGACAGACTTGCTCCAGGTGAAAGAGGAGATCAGGTGGGTCTAGGACCATCTCAGGAACTGCTCTACACCTTCCCAAAAGTCATCCTAGCGCTGACCCCCTTTCCCCAGCATCACGCCCCTTCTAAAACCCAGCCCACCGACAGGCACAAACCCAAGCAGCTCAGCTACCTCCAGAAGTGCTCCACGCTGCGTGCGGAGACTTTCCACAGGAGAGAGTGCAAAGAGCCGGAGCTCGAAAGCACGAGCCACATCCTCAGGGCACAGGGGTAGAGATTCCTCTGCCCTCCCAGCCCAGTATGACCCTGCTGGGACTCAATACCTGCAAGACCCATCCTGGACGGTCTCCCACCCTGCGTGGCCCCGGGCACAACCCGAGCTGGCATCGTCCAACCCAGAAATGCAGACGCGATGTGAAGGCAGCGGGAGGAGGCAGGAAGCCTCCGCGACAGGTACCGGCACCCTCAGAGGAGCAGCTTCGCAACGGAGATGAACCCAGCCAGCTTAAGGTATTATTAGATTGAGTTACAGTGGTATTAATGACTGTTTTCAATTTTAATTAAGTTAATCTACCTATAAAAGCTCTTTATGCCTGTAAACATATGATCTGAGAGAGAACAGGACTTTCAGCCACATTTTTAGGACATTTGAGCGTGTTTTTTGCAGACGCTTATCTAACGGCGATGCCAGCACAACAGCTGGGAGAAAAGCACCCACTGTCCAAACCTGCACTGTGCCAGTTAAATGAGGAGTGTCCTCTTGCTCGAGCTGCATGGACTTCTGGGGGAGGAAAGATTTCATGTTCGCATTATGATAAAAGTTAGAAAAACTGTGAATGTCAACAGAAAAACATACGTCGTCTTTCCTCTGCTGGGGGGAAGATGGCGCACGCAGAACAAAGAGCTCATGGAAATGATGGCGAGCCCCAGCCCAGCAGAGACCCAGGCCCGCTGGGCTCTCCCTGTCCTCCCCCATTCCCATCCCGAGCGGAGAGGCCAGCCTGCTGGCCCGGCTCTTGCAGAAGAAGTCGCGCTGGAGCCGGTCTCGAGCCTCCAGCAGCCTCTTGCCTGCTTTGCCAGCCGGGGTTCATTTTTCTGATGCCTCCAGTTCCTCTTGGAGCAGGGTTTGATTCACTGGCTCCTTCCCCCATCGCTGGGAAAAACAGCAGAGTCAGAGCCTGCTTCAGACCTGGGATGACCTCCTCAAATCCAAATCCACAGGTTTGGGCTTTCTCCTCGCTCCTCCTTGTGAATCCTGTGAAATTCCCCCTTCTGAGCAATGGCAGCTGAGGTCCAGATGCCAGAGGACACCAGGACTCCCAGGGGAGCAGCGCCTTGCCCTGGCTGGTCTGCCTTGCCTGGAGGAGAGGACAAAAAGAGCCACCCTACACAAAAAGGTCAAGCTGACCAGAAAGCCATCCCGTCACATCTGCAGAGAGAGGCACGAGCGGGAGCGGCACTGGAAATTAAAACGTGTCAAGGAAAATGACAGTCTTTTCCCCCCAGGCGAGGCAGGCTGGGTCTCTGAGGGCTTTTGTGTTGGGCCAGCAGCTGCTCTGAGCATCAGGGAGCGGTATGGGAGGATGGACCTGGGGCTCTCCCTGGCTGGCCTTCACACAGCAGCCGCCTGGGTGCTGCGGAGCAGTGGGGACCCCCTTTAAGGGGTGCCTGGGCTGGGTTCAGAGAAGACGTGAGTCCTCGCCAGCTGCAGCGTGGCTTGGTCTCCCACCATTTTGGTTTTCCAACGAAAAACACCTCTCCCTCCAGCCCACCCCATCCTCCAGCAGCATTTCCAAGGGCAGGAGATGCCATGTACCACGGGAGCCACCAGCAGCACCCAGCCCCGCTCGCACCCCAGCCCCGCTCCCACCCCTGCTCTGCTCGTCCCTTTGCCAGCAGCTCTATCACAGCCTGGTGGGGCTAGGGGAAACTCGGGGGTTCCTAATGCCCCTCCTACACTGGGGCCTCACCACGGGCTGCTACAAGCCACCCTGGGACATGTCCCTGTGCCAGCACCGAGGCAGGACAGTCCTGCCTGCATGCCCAGGCCAGCTCACCAACGCGCCCGCTCGCACCGTGCTGCTCGGGGCACTGCCCGGCGCCTCTCCGTGCACAAAGCTCCCCGAAGGCCACAATGTGCTGCGACTTCTCCTCACGGAAAAGGTCCCGGTGTGCCCCACGGCCCCACGCACCCCCTCATGGGGTCACTTCCCTGCCCAGGGTGGGAAACATGAAGGCAGCTGCCCCTCTCCCTCCTCTTTTCTCCTGCTGGTTACATCATCCCTGGCTTGGAGGTGACACACACGGGCACCTGGTCCACTCTGCCTGCTATGGCTGGGGGGCAAAGGAACGTCGGTC
>NW_010536057.1:2532-3875 GCF_000687285.1 Phaethon lepturus
CCAGCCGAGACCTCAAACTGAGGTTAAAGCAGCTTTCCATCTCCAGTGTAAACCAGGAGACCGGTGTGAACAGGTGTTTGTGGAATTCAAATTCCTTTTCTCTTTCTCTGGGATTTGCGTTGGTTCGTAGAGACCTCGGTTGTTTCTGCAGCGGACTGTGGCAGTTACCATGAGGGACGCTCCCCGAGCAAACTCTGCAGGGAGCACCCGCAGATCCACCCCGGACCTGGACAGGAGCTTGGCAGAGGGACCCTGATGGAGCTGGCGGGTGCTTGGTCTGAGCCCATCCCTGTGGAGGAACTGGACGTGGCTGGAGGAGCGGGGATGCCAAACACATTCCTGGTTGCTGACAGGGGCAAAAATGGCTGGATTTGTCAGCTTTGACATCAGAAGCACAAAGCAGAAGTTCCCAAATAGCTATGGCTCATCTTCTTTGGCAGGACCGGTCCAGGGGGTCAACTGATCAACACGGGGATGTGCAGAATCAATAGCTGCCCGCTTAGTGCCCAGGTTGTGGTCGTTCACCAGTCAACACGAGAACACCACAGGGTGTTCAGAGAAGAGTTGTGGCACTGAGCAGAACCAGGCCGAGGCAGAGCAGGCCCTGGCTTTTCTTCTCCCCTAAGATGGCACACTACTAGCGGCAGCGGGGAGCTGCGTGTTAGGAGGAAGACTAGGCAGATGCACGCACCAGGAGTCTCTGCACTTCTGGAGCTACCCCAGGATGGTTTCATGGATGTTTTGAGGGACAAGGCTCTCCAGGGGCAGTGCAGATGCAGTTTGGGATGTCCATTAATGAGGTTAAGAGGGAGGGACCCCTCCGCCCCCCGGTTTGCCTGGGGGGCTTTGGCTCACAGAGGCCAGCCTCGTTTCCTGCAGCTCATCCGGCTGTGGCAGGCACTGGATTTGGTCACGTCTTCCCGGAGGTGTGCAGAGTTGCAGGTGCTGCTCTGCGCTCAGCTCCTGCCAGCATCACCCCACTGACCCCTCTCTTGTAGGTCTGCAGGGTCCACCAAAGCCACCAAAGCCCGCAGCAGAGGAGGGGAGACGTGGTCACCTAGCAGACCAGGCAGTGCTTCTTGGAGCAGCACAGGGAAGGAGGGAGCAAACCAGTCAGGGCCGATCACCTGGAAGCGTCTCACCTTCGCTGGGACAAGTGGTGCCACCAAAGTAGGGCTGCCGGGCTCCCCGGGGCCACGGCGGCACAGAGGCTTTCTCGGCGTGCCGCACAGAACAGGGCGTATCGTCTAATTATATCGGCTGTGTCCCACAAAGAGGAGCTGGGAGATGGGGTGCCCTATTTAACACAGCCCTCCTCCGGGCCTCGGCAGCCGCGGCACTGG
>NW_010536058.1:0-1747 GCF_000687285.1 Phaethon lepturus
CAGCCCGGAGGCGGTGAGGGCTGGTGGGGCTTCGCAGGGGGCCGGGAAGCAAATGGGCTCCCGCAGGCGTCCCCGCAAAGCGGGTTTCCTCTGCCGCTGTCGGGCAGCTCGCGGGCCTGCCCGGCGTCGGGCGTTGTGGTGGGACACCCCGACGCCTCCAGCCAGGCGTGCGGGTCTCCTCCCCTCGCCCGCAGAGCAGGGAAGTTGTGTAAAAGGAAAAAACAATCCAGGAAACACAATCCCCTGGAGTTGCCCCAAGTAAAGCTTAATTTAAATTGTGCTTTCAGAGGTAAAAAGAACTGAGATACTCTCTTTTGCAATTAAATAAAGTGCCGTTTGAAATCCGGAATTGCCATAGGGTAGTTTGGTTTTGGTTTGTTTTGGGTTTTTTTATCCTTTCCTGCTAAAGTATTGTTTTGGGTAGATATTGATCCAACTCTGGTCCAGTCTTTTAAAAGCATCCTGCTACCTTTCGCGTCAGAAAAAATGGCATCTCTGAAAGAGTCCGGCACACCAAAGAATCCCAGCAGGAGCTGGTGAGTTTTATAATCTCGAGGGAAATACGGCCATCCTCGGTGTTTGCCGCACTGGGGCTTTTTGGACCCAGAACCTCTTGTTTAACCAAACACTGACAGGGGGTGGAGGTGAAGGTTTGCAGGAGAAAATCGGGTGGTGCCTGCGAGAAGGAGAGGGGAAGTTTCCTGGCTTGTCTTCCCATGCCTGCGGTTTCATGGCACCGGATCAGCAACAGGAGTTAGGAAAAATATGCAGGTAACGTAAGAGTAAGGACTGGATTTTGGGTCTGGATGTGAAAGCCAACAGGCGTCTCTTGGGGGACCCGGGGTTTTACCTGAGCTTTAGCGAACAGGTTTCGTTATTCTGGAGTATCACACGAGTGTGGCGCCATTTCAGAAGACCCTGGACCGACAGGCAGCGTGAGGAGTGCGGACCTCTCCACCTCGGACCTCCCTGCTGCTCACTTAACTCCACCTTCTATCCGTTTTTCCGTCTCCCAACTGGTCGGGGCACAACGCAGAAGGGAGAAGCCAGGGCACGTACGGGCAGGCCGCTGGGGGCGGTGGCCGGCCGGGGACCGCTTTCCCTCCACGCTCCGTCCAGAGCATCTCCAGGTGTCGTGCGCGCTTTGCGGCCCCGCCGGGGAGGGGGACTTCTCCCGCTGCCCTCCCCGCTCCGGGAAACCTCCAGGTGAATCCTGCCAACGGGAAGGGACGGGCGCTCTTCTCGCCCTAGAGAACCAGAGACGCTGCGGACTCCCGGCTGTGCTCCGGGAACCCTGGCCCTCGGAGGAGGCTCTTTCCCGAGCCAGGGTCGGGGCCCCCTCCCCCGCCCCCCCTGCCCGGAGCAGGGCGGCCGGGTCTCCAGTTCCCCGCGGTGCTGAGTGCGCGCCCTGTCCTTAATTCCTCCGGCGGGGGGCATTGCGTGAGCCCCCGGGGGCTCGGGAGTAGGGGCCGGTGGGTCAGACCCCGCATGCAGCCCTGCCCTGTCCCCATCTCTGGACCTTTAAGCGACTCCTGGTCCCCGTGAAGGTGACTGTCAGGTGGGTCTGTCGTCTGATCATTGACTCTGGAGGGAAGGCAGTGTGCCCCTTGGGGACCCCCCACTGGTTTCTGCCCTCGGAGAATTGAAATAATGAAGTGTTAGACGTCGGCCACGCATTTTCTCTGCTCAAGAGTGGTGCGGGGATGTGTCGTTCCCGTGAGCACACCTCTACCCTCCCGGCGGACAG
>NW_010536058.1:1830-2065 GCF_000687285.1 Phaethon lepturus
ATGCGGTGCTGGCCCAGGTGCGTTGCCGTGGCCAGGACTGCACTGGTGCCGGCTCATGGATTTCGCAAGTTTCCTTTCCGTAAGATCTTGGGCAACCCGAGAAGAGCCTTCCCGCCCCTCGGGCTGTTCCTTCGAGGAAGGTCCGTGCTCATTTCTCAAAGACAGTGAAATCGTCTCTAAAGCCGTCGTGGCCGCAGGGGCGAGGGCTGAGCTGGGCACAGTGGCGGGACCGCTT
>NW_010536058.1:2197-2995 GCF_000687285.1 Phaethon lepturus
ACCTGCTTGAGTTTCGTGGCCCGCTGGTGTCGTGACACCGCCGCGGTGTGACACGCACCGCCCAGCGCTGTACGGCTCATGCTGGCCGTGCGATATCACCGTGCGCCGGGGCAAAGTGGGCACTGGGGAAGGAGGAAAGACTCTGGGCATGGCAAAGGGGCTGGGCTCCCCCAGCCGCTCTGGGCACAGACAGTCTTTGGATCAACAGCAGAGATCCTGCTTCTCCTTCCCCATCACCTCCTAAAGCCGTCGGGAGGGTGCTTCACCACCACGTTAACGAGAGATGGATGGATGCCCTCAGGGACAGGGACAGACCGACGTCAAGGAGCTGCGCTGGTGCCAGAGGCTTTGGGGGAAAGGAGCCTGTTTCGGGCGGTTGCTCCGCCTCTGGATCGCCCTTGGTCTGTCTGACCTCGGGAAAATGCTGCAAGGAGGGTCCTGGGTCAGCGTAGAAACGTGTGTGTGTGTGCGTGTGTGGGCGCCGAGTGGGTGCTGTGATGACAGGGGCCACTCGACGCGGTTTGCTCATCGGCTTTGAACTCCGTCGCTCCAGCCGGAGTGTGGCAGGAGCAAGGGCTCGCCATCCCGTGGGCGATGACTCCTTGGGCATGCAGGAGAGGGAACAGAATCGTCTCTGTGGCCAGGAAATCCCTCCGACATCCCGCCTGACACCTCAGCCTTGTTAGGGCTTAAGGTTTTGCTTTCTTCTTTTTCCGTGTGTTTTGGGGTAAGAGTGACAGGGATCCGAGAGCAATTCATGTACGATACCTGCCAGATTTATACCTGTGCTTCTCTCTA
>NW_010536059.1:0-1439 GCF_000687285.1 Phaethon lepturus
GCACGCGCACCCCCTATACACACAGCCCTTATACGCGCAGCCATGATACACGCATCCCCTATACACACAGCCCTTACACACACATCCCCTACGCACACATCCCACCCGCCCGCTGCTGGCACCTACGCCCGCACGCGGCCCTCGCCCGCCTGCGCACACCCCCCCCCCCCCCATCCCCTATACACACAACCTTTATACAAACATCCTTTGTACACACATCCCTTATACACACATCCCGTATACACACACCTTTATACAACCACCCTTTATTACACACAAGCCCCTATACACACCTGCGCACCACCCTTACACACGTGTACGTGTCCCTTACACATGTGTGCGTGCCCCTTACACATGCGTGCGTGCCCCTTATACACACACACACGCCTGCCTTAGGTGCTTGTACAGCTCTCCGGCACACACGCACCTCCCTCACACGCTTGGACACCTCCCTTCCTTACACATATATACAGCGCTCATCCACGCGCGTCCCTTATACACACCTCCCTTATACACCCGTACACCTCCCTTATACACACATCCCTTATACATACTCGTCCCTTATACACACGCCTCACACCTTCCACACGCATCCCAGCCGCACACGCACCCTTACACCCCCCCCACACCCTCTCCTTACACACAAACCCTGACACACACACCGAGACGCACAGGCAGCCCTTAGGCACATGCTGAGAGGTGCCATGTACACCCCTACATACATGATATGCCCCTTATACACACCTTATACACACCTTATAGGCTCCACGGACATCCCTTGCATGTATGGTCACGCGCACCCCTTGTCCCTGCAGACACATCCCCTACACGCACACCGCATACGCGCTGTGCACACTCTATACACACACCGACACCCGCCCCGTACACAGCCCCTGCGGCATGCGCGCACCCCGCCACGCTCAGATCCTTTAGGTACACCCCTACATGCTCAGCCCCTGCACACGTGCCCCCGTGCACGCACATCCTTCACGTACGCCCCTATGCATTCGGATCCTTTACGTACACCCCTATATGCTCAATCCCTGCACGTACACACCTATGCTCTCAGATCCTTCACATATGCCCCTATACTCTCAGCCCCACGCGTACATCCCCTATACCCTCAGATCCTTCACATAACACCCCTGTACTCTCAGCCCCTGCACATATATCCCCTATACCCCCAGATCCGTCACATACACCCCTATATGCTCAGCCCCCGCACGTACATCCCCTATACCCCCGGATCCATCACGTACAACCCTATACGCTCAGCCCCTGCACATACATCCCCTCTACCCTCAGATCCTTCATGTACACCCCTATATGCTCAGCCCCTGCGTGTACACCCCTATAACCCCCGGATCCGTCACGTACACCCTGATACACTCAGCCCCTGCACGTACATCCCCTATATGCTCAGCCCCTGCGCGTACATC
>NW_010536060.1:0-526 GCF_000687285.1 Phaethon lepturus
GAAAAGGGGCAACGGCAAGGCGGCACGTGGGGAGAGGTGCCAGCGCCGCAGGCCAGCTGCTAGGGTGCTGGCAGGGGCTGGATGGGACCCCGGGTGGCTTTAGATGATGACGGGGGTTTCCCGGCACAGCTCGGGGTCTGGCCTCCTGCTGCCGCAGCCCTTGCTTGCCGGTGGATGCCCAGCCTTGTGCTCCCGGCGCTGCTATCCCATGGGAGGGACCCGCAGCCGGTTGTCTACCCTGGGATGAGGATGCAGCAGGGCAGCCGGGAAGGCTCAGTGGAAGCACAGCCCCAGCCCCGAGCCTGCCGCGGTGCTCCCGGCATGGCAGCACGGGGCTGGAGGGGAGGGGACCGCATGTGCCCAGGCTTGGCAGTTTTTCAGCGCCCTGTGGTGGCCCAGCTCCCCTCAGCTCTGCAAGTACCAGCCGGCTTCGTCGGGCCCATCTCCAGCGCCACCGAAAGGGAGCGGGGCGTTTCCTTGACTGGCCACCACCATGCATCCTGGGCCCGCACCACGCGAACGGGGC
>NW_010536060.1:682-3347 GCF_000687285.1 Phaethon lepturus
CTGTCCCCTGACAGGCTGCACGGGGTGGTGGGAGATGCTGGTGGGTCGGTGCCCTCCTGGAGGTCAGTCCCGGGTGGAGACCGGTGCAGGGACCCCTCCCTGCTCGCTTTGCCGGAGCCTTCCTGGCGCTGCTCTGCCCGCAACCCCCTGCGCTGCAAACCCTGGTGCCGACCGCAGCGCCGGTGCCGGAGGAAACTGCTCGACGCGGGGCATCAGCATCGGTGCAGGAGCCACCAGCAGCAATCCTCCTGCCCCGAGTGCGGATGGGGAGACTGAGGCACCCGGGGGCTGGCGGTGGTGACACCACCACAGGCTGCGGGGTTGGGGGACCCTGCCTTTCCTTCCCCCAAGTGCCGGCGCCAAGCCCTGGCACCCGCGCTGCCCGCTTGTTTTCATCGTCGTTCCTCCAGGTCCTGAAAGACTCCATGAGATACAAGAACGAGCTGAGCGACATGAGCAGGATGTGGGTAAGTGGCCGACCCCACCAGCCACCATGGTGGGGACACCCTGGGGTCCTTCGGCAGCACCCGGCGCCCCGGCCATGGCTGCCATGACCTCCCCAGGCTGGGTTTGCTGTTTTTGTTTGATATCCCCTTCCACCAAAAGCAAATGCCTTCTTCCTATTTTATGGCAAAACCCAGTAAAACTCGGCTCTGGCAATCAAACGCAGCATTGAAGTCTGCAGAGAAGGTGATGAGAAGGTCTCGACCAAATCCTTGTGGCACGTTTGCTGCAAGCCAGCCTGCAGCCCAAGTGTTGGCGAGGAGGGTTTTGGCTGTGTTTTTGGGGGAGATAAGGGAGGGTCACCCATGCTGCAAGGGGAGAAGTTTCACAGCCTGCCACAGGTCTCAACAGCTTTTTGGTGTCCTCAGGGCCACCTCAGTGAGGGCTACGGACAGCTCTGCAGCATCTACCTCAAACTGCTGAGAACCAAGATGGAGTTTCACACCAAGGTGAGCATCGTCCCATCCCCATCCCCATGGCCACAGCAAGGGGTGGGTGCTGGGGTGCTGGGGCGAAAGCAGTGGCAACGTTATGGTGCAGGACAGGGGCTGGCAGAGCTGTCCCAGTGCTGTCATCTCCAAGGGTCCTCTTTTCTGTCATGGCCATCCTGCTGCCTCCATGAAACATGTCCCAGGCTGCCAGGGTCCATCTTTGGCCTGGATAAAATTGTCCCAAGGACCAACGCCTTGGGCATGGACGGTTTTATGGGGGATCAGGGCAGGGCTAGGAGTTGAGGGGCTACAAGAAGTGGCAAGACACCCCCAGCTTTGGGGTGCACGTCCCCTCCCAGGTATCCTAGATGGGCAGAGGTGGAAGAGGCCATGGGGTTCTGGAGTCAGGAGGGATTGTGGGAGCCGTGCTGTGCCACGCTGTGCTCTGCTGTGCCGTGCCGCACTGTAGGAGCAGCTCCTGCCCATCCCCAGCGCTGCCCTGGCAAGATCTGCAAGGGCTAAAGCAAGCCCAGGCAGCAGGGACAGGCAGGAGGCAGCGCAGGCAGGGCAGGGGCCGGCACCGAGCTGTAAATCCCCCGGAAAACCCTGTGGTGTAGCCGGGCTTTTCTGCATCCCCACGAATACGGGGAGGAATGCCGGGGATTTGGGCTGGTGGGGTGTCCCAGTTGGTGCATGGAGGAGGATGAGAGGCAGCGCCTGCTCCGACCAGCGCATGAGCACGCAGGGTTGTTCGCCACAGCCAGCAAAGGAGAAATGAAATAGATGTGTATAGAAGCCTCCCTTTGCTTGAGACCGAAGTTTGGATGTAAGGCACTCTTGTGCTTTCTACAGTAAGGTTTTTATATCGGCAGGAAAAGTGTAGTGGGAGCAACAAGTCAGCCTAGAAATTCAAGAATGATGGAGAAATATTGATTAACTTAATCTGAGCACCGCTGAGCATGCACAACTTTTAGTTCTGAGCAGCACTTCAAAAAGTTACAGGTTTAAGGTTTCTTATGAGCACCCTGTTCATCACAGACCATAAATCTCACCTTAGATTTATCAGGAAAATCAGGACGAGGTAGCACAGAACAAACCTCTTGGTCTCCAGCAGCCTCAGTGCTCCCAGGGCTTCTGCCCCACTCGGTAAACATCACTACGCGACAGGATGCTGCAGGATGAGTCCTGGCCAGAGTCAGCATGATGTCCCACCCTGTCCCACCCAGCACTGTCCCCAGCTTGAACTAACCAAAATCCATTTTTTCTCTCTCCCCTCTGGGCTCTTGGGCCATGGGTGCTCCTGGGCACAGGAATATCCTGGGGGAATCCCAGGGGACCATCCCAGATGTCTCTTTTCCCCATCATCAGGAGCTTGTTTCCAGCCTCTGGAGCCTCGCTGCTGGGCAGGTCCCTTCTTTGGGCTGGCCTTGGGAGAGGACGGGGGCTCCGGGCTCCGGGTCTGCTCCACGCATGCCGTGCCGACTGCCAGGGTGATGGGGAGCATGTTTGTAGTAAGGGATGCGGCACATCCTGTCGCCCCTCAGGAAGCCACACTCACATCGATGGAGCTTATTATTTAGGCAGATGCGTTCTTATAGAATAAAACAAAATACGCCTGTGGCGTTAAAATAACGGCGTGCTGCCCAGCGCAGGATGGAAAGTCACGGTGGGCTTTGTACACAAGCACATCCCTGCGTGGCTTCGAGCACCCTCATCCTTGCAGCAGCCAG
>NW_010536060.1:3413-3762 GCF_000687285.1 Phaethon lepturus
ACCTGGGGTTTTTCCTTCCTTTCCCAGCTCTGCTGGAAAGAGGTGTTTTCTGAAGCCGGGCTGTACCCATCGCCCCGATTTGGTTTGGAGCTGTGATGTGACCTTCCCTGAAGTGCCTGGGCAGCACGAAGAGGCTTTGCCCTCGAGAGCAGATACTGGCTCCTTCCTCTGCCATCTCCTCCCTGCTCAGCAGGTTTTGGAGCCCAGGGAGAACTGGCTTTTCTTGCTGGGGACAATATGGGTGCTGTGGGTCGGGGATGCTGCGGTCACCCAGGGCTTGGCAGACCTCGTGCTCGCGCCCTTTCCCCCCCGCATCACTCCCCGAGCACATCCAAAGAGCTGTCCCAGC
>NW_010536060.1:4157-4368 GCF_000687285.1 Phaethon lepturus
CGCGTTGTCACAGCCGCCCGCACCGAGGCCGCCAGCTGCACCGGCATCCCCGGCGCTCCCAGAGCTGTGGCCGGAGCAGGAGATCCTCCGAAACCCTTTCCCAACTCCCGTTTCCCCATGCAGAATCCCCGCTTCCCTGGCAATCTCCAGATGTCCGACCGGCAGCTTGACGAGGCCGGGGAGAACGACGTCAATAATTTGTGAGTGTGGG
>NW_010536061.1:0-237 GCF_000687285.1 Phaethon lepturus
GCGGCTGTACCGTGGCCGTGCCGAGCCTCGTCCCCGTGGGCGAGGGCACGTGCAGAGCGGCCCTGTTGAGAGGGCAGGTTTGCTCCCACAGCCAGAACCGAGCTTGTCTGCTCGGGAAGCCAATTTAGCTTCACTGCAGGCAGCTTAATTAAGATCTCGGCTCTGTATACCGTTGCTGTCAAATGAGTAAGCAAGATGCCCGAAGACATAAGGAATGGGATAGGAAATCCCGTAAAA
>NW_010536061.1:348-850 GCF_000687285.1 Phaethon lepturus
TGGTGTAACGTGTCCTTGTACGGTCCAGGCGTCTAGTGCCAACAACATCCCACACCAAACGCCTATCCCGGGTTAGACCTCATCCTGGTAGAGGCGCAGTCTATACGGCACTAGATACCCGCACACGCGCATATATATGTACCTATATATATAAAAGGTATCACGGTCTAATTTATGCGCTAACAGTATAATCCCAATTGTAATATATAATTTGGTGCATTAAAAGACCTAGTTTCTGAGGGCTGAGAACAATCATGATCAAGGTCAAGTAACAGGGAGAAGATTTAAGCAGGAAAATGTGACTGCTATGTGGGACGTGGGGCTGTTCCCTCAGCTGTCCCCCAAAAGACGCAGCCTGCTCTGCCGAAAAGGGGCAACGGAGATGTGGAGACGGAATCTGCACGGGTGACCAAAGGCGTTTCACAGAGCCCTTTTCTTACAGCTCTGCAAGGAACCGGCGTCGGGGCACCGCCGGGGAGCAGCTGCTGGCAGTGCTGGGGCG